>NC_025998.2:10238459-10490624 GCF_000442705.2 Elaeis guineensis | reverse complement strand
CCTTCTCGCCTGTAGTCATGCTAAAATCATCCACCACATTGCTTGCTGTTGCAGTCTATTTCAATTATAAAATATGACAGATGGACGTGAAAACGACATTCTTAAATAGATATCTTGAGGAAGATATCTATATTGAATAGCCGCTTGGTTTCACATCCAGTGATGATGATCACAAGGTCCGCAAGCTACAAAGGTCCATTTATGGACTTAAGCAAGCATTTCGGAGCTAATACTCGTTTCAATGATGTGATCAAAATGTTTGGTTTCATCAAGAATGAGGAAGAACCATGTTGTGTTTCAAGAAGGTCAGTGGGAGCGCAGTTATCTTTCTCGTACTGTACGTAAGATGACATCCTCCTGATTGAGAATGATATTTTCATGTTGACCTCAGTCAAAATATGGTTGTCTAAGGAGTTCTCTATGAAAGATCTAGGAGAGGCATCCTTTATACTGGATATTAAGGTCTATAGAGATAGACCCAAATAGGATGGGACTTTCACAGAAGATGTACATAGAGGAGGTGCTAAAAAAGTTTAGCATGAAAAACTTCAAAAGAGGTTTAATACCTTTTAGACATGGCATTCATCTCTCCAAGAAGATGTGCCCTAGCACACCTGAGGAGATTGAATGCATGAGCAAGATCCCTTATTCTTCTGCAATAGGGAGCCTCTATGCCATGCTATGTACACGACTGATATAGCCCATGCTGTGAGTGTCACAAACAATATCAGTCGAATCCAGACGAAGAGCACTGGACTTCTGTGAAATGTATCCTTAAGTACTTGAGAAGGACTAAGGATATTTTCTCCTGGATTGATTGATATTACAAAGCATTTGAAGGGTACTAATAATTTCGTTTGAAAAGACTTATTGCTTTTCAGGGGCAAAATCGTAATTTTTCATCAAACCCTGATTTGAAAGCATCAAGTGATAGAACAAAAGATTTGTGATCATTGGTAAAATTTTATTATTTTTGGACTTGTATTTTGAAAGATATGCATGTTTGAAAAATATGAGTCGACCCATGAGTCGACTCATGGCACATGAGCTGATTCGCACACTTTTTGGCGGCACAGCTTGGCACACCCTGTGAGTCGACCCATGAGTCGACCCCAAGGCATGAGTCGACCCATGAGTCGACCTCTGCTGTTTTTAGGCCAAATTACAGAACCTTGTTTCTTGTTTTCTGTTTTTTCCACAGAGGTCGACCCATGAGTCGACCCATGAGCATGAGTCGACCCATGAGTCGACCCCTGTGACGGATATTCCGCAACGGCTAGTTTTTAACCCATTTTAAGTACTTTTAATGCTCATTTAATGTGGTCTAACGGCTCTATTTCACCAGATTGTTCTCCACCATTTCTTAAAGCTATAAAAGGGACAAAAAGGTGGGAATCATAAGAGAATCAAGAAGAGAGATTTTGAAAAGAGATTTCAAGCAAACTTTTCAGCCCTAAGCAAGAGCTCACTCAAAGCATTCAAGAAGCCTTTAATCCAAGCTCACCAACTCCTCAAGTGCACATTCAAGTCTCCAACCACCTTGAGAAAATCAAAAAGAGTCTTCTTCTCTTTGAGTAAAGTATTTAAAGCCTCATTCGCTCATTAAAGGAGCTTCTTTGTATTTTTGCTATTCATTGTTATACTGTTTGAGTTATTGTTTTTTTTGGAAGGTTCCAAAAAAGGAAGGTTGATCCGAACCTTGAATCGGAGTGTATTGGGTTGGCTTGTACCCGAAAAATAAGTGGACTAGCTTGGGATAGCTAGAGTCAGAGTTTTCGACGTTTGTATTCAGGTTGAATACAAGTTAGTGGATTGAAATTTCTAAGTAGGAGCTTGGGGAGTGGATGTAGGTGCAAGGTTGGCACGAACCCACTATAAATCTTTTTGTTGTGTTGTACCTAATGCTCTTCTTTAAAAATTTTTTATTCTCTTGCATTCTTGCATTCAACCATTAGCCTTGACTCAACAATACTCTCCTCATTTATTTAGCTATTGTTAAACATTGTTGTAAGTCATAAGTTAAGTTTAAAATTTTTAGAAACCCAATTCACCCCCTCTCTTGGTTGCATAGCTGGGCAACAAGTGGTATCAGAGCCCGGTGCTCTAGTCTTACTTTGATCTAACCAATCAAAGAGCTAAAGATCTATGACAACTCAAGTCGGTACTTCTCTAGCCGAGGGGCAGTCTACTAACCGACCTCCACTATTTCAATGGGTCCAATTACACCTATTGGAAAGCTCGGATGAAAATCTTCATTCAAGCACTCGACTATGATATGTGGAGTATCATAGTGAACGACCCTCACACACCCACTAAAATTATTGATGGTGTGGAATCAGCCAAACCCAAAAAAAGTGGGATGAGGTTGATAAGAAAATGGCCCAATTAAATGCTAAAGCTATGAATGTTCTATATTGTGCTCTTGATGCTAACGAATTTAATCGTATTTCAACTTACTTGTCTGCTAAAGAAATATGGGATAGGTTAGAACCCATGAAGGAACCAATCAAGTAAAGGAGTCCAAAATTAACATGCTCGTGCATAAATATGAATTATTTAAAATGGAGCATGATGAGTCATAACTGAAATATTTACTCGCTTTACTGATATTATAAATAGTTTAAAGTGTCTTAGTAAGTCCTATTCTAACAGTGAGCTTGTAAGAAAGATTCTCAGGTCCTTACCAAGAACTTGGAAAGCCAAAGTGACCGCCATCCAAGAAGCCAAGGACTTGAACATTCTACCCTTGGAAGAGCTTCTTGGATCATTGATGACACATGAGCTGAGCATGAAACAACATCAAGAGGAAGAAGTCAAAAAGAAAAGAATAATCACCCTCAAATCCACAGCTCCATCAGATGAAGAAACTGATGATATCAAAAATGAAGAGCAGGATGAAGAGATGGCACTCATTATCTGAAGGTTCAAGAAGTTTTTGAGAAAAAGAAAATAAGGAATGAGGAAGAGGCCATTCACAAAAAGAGAACAGAGCAAAGAAAAGGATAAAGACCAACTCCTTATCTGCTATGAATGCAAGAAACCAGGACACTTCAAGTCCGAATGCCCACAATTGAAGAAGGGTCCCAAGAAGTACAAGAAGAAGGCCATGATGGCCACTTGGAGTGAGAGTGATGACTCAAGCTCCGAAGAAGAAGACTCAACTGAACAAGCCAACTTGTGCCTTATGGCATATGAAAATGAGGTAAATTTTGAAACTCCTAGTGACTTTACATTTGAAGAACTGCATGAAGCTTTTTATGATTTAATTGATGAACTAAAGAAACTAGGGATAAAGAACAAAGATCTAAAATCAAAAAATCAATCTTTACTGAAACAAAATGAAGGCATTTCAATTGAAAAATCCACCCTGCTTCAAGAAAATCAAAATTTAAAGAATGAAATTGCCAAGCTAAAACCAATAGTTGAAAAATTTACTTTGAGCTCTAATAAACTTAATATGATTCTTGAAAATCAAAAGGCCGTGTATGATAAGGCTGGACTTGGCTATAACTCCTTGAAGAAATAAAAGTATCTGAAAAATATCTATGTAAACTGTTCAAGTAACAAGTTTTCTAATATTACTTGCTTCAAATGTGGTAGAGTACGACATAAGTCATACACTTGCTTCTCTAACAAATCTGTAAACTCAAATGTAAAAAAAATATGGGTTCCAAAAGGAACCATTATGACTAACCAAAAAGGACCCAAAAAAATTTGGGTACCTAAAACAAAAACTTAACTTTTGCCTGCAGGTGTGTCTAGCATCCCAAGGAGGAAACAGGAAATGGCATCTTGATAGCGGATGCTCGAGACACATGACTGGTGATGAATCTCAATTCATCACTCTGGATGTTAAGAATGGAGGGATGGTCACCTTTGGAGACAATGGTAAAGGAAAGATCATCGGTATAGGTAACATTGGTATCACTCCCTCCAAATACATTGAAAATATTTTGTTAGTAGATGGTTTAAAGCATAATTTACTAAGTATTAGTCAATTTTGTGATAAAGGATATAAAGTTATTTTTGAATCTTCTATTTGCATTGTAACTAGTCCTATTAATGATGGCATTAAATTTGTTGGACATAGACATGGTAATATTTATATGGTAGATTTGAATGATCTATCAAAGATAAACATACAATGCCTAGTATCTTTGAATGCCAAGATTAATGAGACTAGTTGGCTTTGGCATCGTAGGCTTGCACATATTAGCATGCATTCACTTTCAAAACTAATTAAGAAGGAATTGGTTCTTGGTTTGCCAAAATTGAATTTTAAAAAGGATAGAATCTGTGATGCATGCCAACTAGGTAAACAAACAAGAGTTTCATTTAAATCTAAAAATATTGTTTCAACCTCTAGACCTTTAGAGCTATTGCACATGGACTTATTTGGACCTACTAGAACTACTAGTCTAGGAGGAAAACGATATGGTTTTGTAATTATTAATGATTTCTCTCGTTTTACATGGGTTTTCTTTTTGGCACACAAGGATGAAACTTTTCAAATTTTCACTAAATTTTATCGAAAAGTCACTAATGAGAAAGGATTTTCAATTCAAAATATTCGAAGTGATCATGGAACTGAATTTGAAAATCAAGATTTTGAAAAATTTGTGATGAAAAAGGAATAGGTCATAATTTCTTTGCACCTAGGACACCCCAACAAAATAGGATAGTAGAAAGAAAAAATAGAACTCTAGAAGAAATGACCCATACCATGCTATGTGAAAGCAACCTTCCAAGATACTTTTGGGCGGAAGCTATTAACACAGCATGTTACATTTTAAATCGTGCTTTGATTAGATAAATTTTAAAGAAAACCCCCTATGAGCTTTGGAAAGGAAGAAAACCTAATAGTGCATATTTTCATATTTTTGGTTGCCGATATTTTGTATTAAATAATGGTAAAGAAAGACTTGAAAATTTTGATGCAAAATCAGATGAAGCAATTTTTTTTGGTTACTCCTCCACTAGTAAAGCTTTTAGGATTTTTAACAAAAAAACCTTAGTAGTGGAGTGAATACATGTTGTCTTTGATGAATCTAACGATCTTCCTTCAAAGAAGAATGAAGGTGTTGATGATGCAGATCCTCTTATAGAACGAATGAAGGAGATCACTCTGAAGGATTCAACAATTCAAGATGATGAGGAACATGAAGACAAACAGGATGAGGGAGGTGAAGAACATCAAGAATAACCTTAAAGTACAAATGACCTACCCAAAGAATGGAGGTATGTTCACAATCATCCTAAGGAGCTAATTATTAGTGATCCTATGCATGGGGTAAGAACTCGTTCTTCACTTAAAAATGTATTTAATCATTGTGCTTTTGTCTCTCATCTTGAACCTAAAACCATTGAAGAAGCTGAAAATGATTATAATTGGATTAATGCAATGCAAGAAGAACTTAATCAATTTGAAAGAAATAATGTATGGACTTTAGTATCAAGACCTAAAAATTATTCAATAATTGGCATAAAATGGGTCTTTAGGAATAAATTAGATGAACATGGAAATGTAATAAGAAATAAAGCAAGATTGATTGCTAAAGGTTATAATCAAGAAAAAAAAATTGATTTTGATGAGACCTTTGCACCTATTGCTAGATTAGAGGCAATTAGACTTCTACTTGCATATGCTTGCTTTATGAAATTTAAATTATTTCAAATGGATGTCAAAAGTGTATTTTTAAATGGATACATTGCTGAAGAAGTCTATGTAGAACAACCCCCAGGTTTTGAAAATCATGCTTTTTCTAATCATATTTTTAAATTAAATAAAGCTCTATATGGTTTGAAACAAGCACCCAGGGCTTGGTATGAAAGGCTAAGCAAATTTTTACTTAATAATAATTTCTCAAGAGGCAATGTAGATGCAACCCTTTTCATTAAAAGAAATCAAGATGATATATTAATTATACAAATATATCTTGATGACATTATCTTTGGGTCTACTAATGAATCTCTTTGTCAAGATTTTGCAAAGCTCATGCAGGGAGAGTTCGAGATGAGTATGATGGGAGAACTTACATTCTTCTTCGGACTCCAAATCAAACAAATAAAGGAAGGAATCTCCATCACCCAAAGCAAGTACACAAAGAAATTACTCAAAAGATTTGGAATGGAGAACTCCAAAGCAATTGGCACACCCATGAGCCCTTCATGTAAGCTTGACAAGGATGAAGAAGGTAAAAGTGTAGACGTAAAATATTATAGAGGTATGATTGGCTCTCTATTATATTTAACTGCAAGTAGACCTGATATCATGTTTAGTGTTTGTCTTTGTGCTCGATTTCAATCTAATCCTAAAGAATCTCACCTGAATGCTGTTAAAAGAATCCTTAGATATTTAAATGGTACTCAAACTCTAAGATTATGGTACTCTAAGGACTCATTAATTGATTTAATAGGATATTCAGATGCTGATTTTGCTAGATGTAGATTAGACAGAAACAGCACTAGTGAAACTTGCCAATTTTTTGGAGTTAACCTAATCTCCTGGTTTAGCAAGAAATAAAATTCGGTAGCACTGTCTACGGCCGAGGCCGAATATATTACAGTCGGAAGTTGTTGTGCTCAAATCTTGTGGATTAAGCAACAACTCAAAGATTTTGGTATCAAACTTAATAAAACACCTATAAGATGTGATAACACTAGTGCCATAAATCTTACTAAAAATCTAATTCAGCATTCTAGGTCTAAACATATTAAAATCAGGCATCATTTTATAAGAGAACATGTTCAAAATAAAGATATAATTCTTGACTATGTTTGTACTGAAAAATAATTAGCCGACATCTTTACAAAGGCCCTAAGTGAAGATAGATTCTGTGAAATTAGGAGAGAACTAGGAATTCTTGATCCATCTGCTTAAATATCTCTCTGATTCCAAAGAATCAATGTCAAAAATTCTTTGAACTCAATTCTCATCATTTCTCTTGGACCTAAAAGCTCAAAATTATCATTCTCATAACTATTCATAAAGCAAATATCCTTCTCCCAGAGTTTAGAATTTTTTCGAAATTTGTTCATCATTTTCTTGAAATTTTGTGAATCATGAGTCGACCCATTAGGGTCGACCCAATGGCATACTTGCAATTTTCGGCCAAAATCCCACGGGTTCCTCTCCTATTTGGTTAAAATCCCATTCATGAGCCGACCCACTCCATCTTCGTCTTCCTCCCTCCAAAACCCAAAGTCCTCTTCTTCTTCCTCTCCAAATCCAAGGTCTACCCCCAAGATCTTTCTCCCATCACCCTTTCACCTCAAATCACCCCTTGGGAACTGAGCTCTACCCATTTTTCTCCCTTGATTGGAGCGGTTGGAGCGTGCCCTAGCTCCTACCCTTCTCCTCCAAATCGGGGTTTCTCTCCTCCAAAAATTCCTTTCCATCCCCTAATAACCCTCTATCTCCTCACACATTTGATCTCCCAAGTCTCCTTGCTTGCTCTGGTGGTGGAAATGGCTCCAAAAATGAAGCTCCCACAAAGAAGGAAGTCGGTCCGTGAGTTGGAAGAGGGCGTGCGCAGGAAAAGACAGGCATCTCATACCTCTTCTGCTTCCATTCCTGTTTCGGCATCTGCTCCAGGTTCTTCTCAGTCTCCATTAAGCCCCAGTAAAATTTTCTTATCTGTTAGAAAGGTAGAACCCGGGAAAAATGTAGACTTCAGATTTTTTGAAAAAGAGGGGTTCTCCATTGGTTCAAAAATCAAAGATCAAGGTTGGAGATTTTACTATTCACTTAAAGAAGTTACCTATGTGGATTTGGTTAGAAAATTTTATCTGAACTTGTGCTATGGCAATGGAACAGTAACATCCACTGTTAAGGGTATAGATATCTGTTTAGATCCTGTACTTTTGGGAGAGATTCTTCATTTACCCTGTGAGGGATACTCAAACATTGAACTCCCAGTCAAGGAAGAAGGAATTAATGTGATTTTAGGAGGAACCTTCTCGGGAAGCCTAAATAAACTAGAAGCCAAGATCCTGTCCATTGAAATGAGGATACTACATCAATTGGTAACAAAGCTTTTCTTCCCTAGAAGTGGTAGACATGACCTCCTTTCAGGCCGAGACATCTACATCATGTTTCATGTGATTACCCAAACCCCCCTAAACCTCCCTGCATTAATGATAGAAGCTATGAGGAAAACCCTGAATAGATCCAAGGCACATCTGCCTTTCGGTATGGCTCTCACTTTGGTATTCAAGAGGTTTGGAGTTAGTTTTGAGGGGGAGGCAGCAGCTAGGCTCTCTCACTCTGACATCATCAACCAACATACTTTGCACTGCATGGGATTTACTAGGACTGATGGTGGTTGGATTAAGGGTGCAGAAGAGAGAGTTGAGGACAGAGCTGAGGAAGAAGGTCCTTCATCACCTCTCCATGATTTCAGGACAGCATCTCCAGACATTCAGTTCGTTTCAGATCCCGAGGCTGGCCCTTCAAAGTCTACTAGGAGGCACACTCCAGTCCAGTAGCCAGACAGCAGAGCATATCTCTCAGAGATCAGATTGGCTGATGACCAGATTGAGATGATCTCTCAGCGTGTGGCTTCCTTACTTTTTCGACAGTAGGGCACTTTAGCTTTTGCACAGGGATCCACATCACTTGATGCATCTGATCAGACTTTGATCCCTCACATCTTCACTGTCTTCCAGATGATCTCAGATCAGTCAGTTCGCATTTAGCAGTTTGAGGGTTACATATTGAGACTGACTGGGAGAGTACTTGACTTGCAGGGGCAAGTGTTAGCTCTGGCACATCCACAGCCACAGGAGTGCACTACTGAGGTCTCAGACCTATCTATGGAGGCAGCCAGACTTAGAGGAGTATTAGAGAGTGGATTTAATTTCCTGAGGAGAGAGATCAGAGGCTCTAGTGAGCATGCATCCACCCAGTTCACTACACTGCTACAGTCTGTCTCGAGAGCTCTGAACCTTCTAGACACTATCAGACTCTCTCTTGCAGTTCAGTCTGTTGCTTCTCAGCCTTCAGGATCATCTCGTCCGCCCACTCGTGCCGGCACCTCCACTCGTGGCAGAGGCAGACGGGGTAGAGGACAAGTCCTTGGTCGTGATCCTTCATCTCCCCACCCTATCTCCGATATATCTGACTCTGATCCATCCAGTCATGAGCTCTACTAGATCCTTGTAGTTAGTCTTGACTTTTGTTTCTTTCTAGGATCTATCTTTTGGGCCATGTAATGATGTTGACTGATTGACTTTTATGTTTTGGTATATGTATTGAAACAACTATATGGTATCAGTCACTTTTTGATTATATATATATCTACTCTTTGACTTTTAACGTATGACCTTCAAATTGAGTTACTTTCAATGATGTGCATGCTTAAAATACTATGAATTGCAATTTCATATCTATGATATCCAATAGTATATCTTTTATAATTGCTGTGTTCAGGGGGAGTAAAATAATACGCAATTAGTAAAATTAATGTTAGTAAAAGAAGCTAAAGAAGTAACATTAGTAAAATTAGTTCCATCAAAAGAAAGAAAAAGAGAAAATGTATTCAAAAAAAAATGGGGAGTAAACAATTTTAAACAATTTTTGTTGATGCTGTCAAAAAGGGAGAGAAATTAAAGAATCAAAAGCAAATTGAGTAAATTGTTAAGCAAAAGCAAATGAGCAAACTTTCAAATTAATTCTTAGACATGCTCTGGTACCAAAATTAATTAATCAAATGAGCAAATTTTCAAGATGTTAAGCAATTGAAAAACAAGCAAATGAGCAAATGAGATATTTTCAAATGAGCAAAGAGCAAATTTTCAAAATTCTTAGGCAAATTCTGCTTGCTCTGATAACAAAAAAAAATTTCTGCTCTAATACCAAAATCACATAATCAAATGAGCAAAATTTTAAATTATTAAGCAATAGGCAAATTGTTAGGCAAATGAGCAACACAAGCAAATGGGCACATGTATCATATACCAAAGAATCAATCTTCTTTTCAAGCAAATGCACTTATAAGTAATTTTCAAGTTGGTAGCAAATTTCTCATTTATCTTCAAACTACCTATAATGCATTTCATTCCTTTGAAATTCATGCTCATTGTTTCATATATATGCTTTTGCTCAAGTATTTTGTCATCATCAAAAAGGGAGAGATTGTTGCTCCTTGGATTGATTTTGATGATTACAAAGCATTTGAAGAGGTACTAATGACTTTCGCTTGAAAAAGACTTATTGCTTTTTCAGGGGCAAAATCGTAATTTTACCAAATCCTGATTTGAAAGCATCAAGTGATAGAACAAAAGATTTGTGATCTATTAATGAAAATTTTATTATTTTTGGACTTATATTTTGAAAGATATTCATGTTTGAAAAATATGAGTCGACCCCATGAGTCGACTCATGGCACATGAGCTGATTGGCACGCAGACTTTTTGGCCGGCACAGGCTTGGCACAGCCTGTGAGTCGACCCATGAGTCGACCCCCAAGGCATGAGTCAACCCTATGAGTCGACCCCTGCTGTTTTTAGGCCAAAAATTACAAAACCTTATCTTCTGATTGTTTTTTGTTGTTTTTCCATAGAGGTCGACCCATGAGTCGACCCATGAGCATGAGTCGACCCCTGTGACGGGAATGTTCCGCAACGGCTAGTTTTTAACCCGTTTTAAGTATTTTTAATGCTCATTTAATGTGGTCTAACGGCTCTATTTCAGCCCAGATTGTTCTCCACCATTTCTTAAAGCTATAAAAGGGACAAAAAGGTGGGAATCATCAAGAAGAGAGATTTTGAAAAGAGAATTTCAAGCTAACTTTTCAGCCCTAAGCAAGAGCTCACTCAAAGCATTCAAGAAGCCTTTAATCCAAGCTCACCAACTCCTCAAGTGCACATTCAAGTCTCCAACCACCTTGAGGAAATCAAAAAGAGTCTTCTTCCTTTTGAGTAAAGTGTATTTAAAGCCTCATTCGCTCATTAAAGGAGCTTCTTGTGTATTTTCTGTGCTATTCATTTTTATACTCTATTTGAGTTATTATTTTTGTTTTGGAAGGGTTCCAAAACAAGGGAAGGTTGATCCGAACCTTGAATCGGAGTGTATTGGGTTGGCTTGTACCCAAGAAATAAGTGGACTAGCTTGGGATAGCTAGAGTCGGAGTTTCCGACGTTTGTATTCAGGTTGAATACAAGTTAGTGGATTGGAATTCTCAAGTAGGAGCTTGGGGAGTGGATGTAGGTGCAAGGTTGGCACAGAACCACTATAAATCCTTTTGTTTGTGTTGTGCCTAATTGCTCTTCTTTAAAATTTCTTTATTCTCTTGCATTCTTGCATTCAACCATTAGCCTTGAATCAACTATACTCTCCTCATTTATTTAGCTATTGTTAAACATTTGTTGTAAGTCATAAGTTAAGTTTAAAATTTTTAGAAACCCAATTCACCCCCCCTCTTGAGTTGCATAGCTGGGCAACAAACGGTCCGGATGAAGTCATTCAAATCAAGACCTCTTCAGATATCGACACGTGGTTACATCAAGACGACCATTGATCAGACGGTTAGACGCACCTACTCCCAGATCACGCCACCTCACCATTATCCGCATGAACAGTATAGAGCCAATGACATCCAGACACGTGGTCAAAATCATTAGTCAGAATCAAATCGTCCGGATTCTCTGGACGTCGAATTATCTTCTCAAAACGACATCTCAATGATGATCTCACAGTTATCGAAACAACAAAATAGCTGGAGACCTCTTATATTTCAAAAAATCATTAATGCCTGCAGCCGAATCGGGGCTCGAAATAGCATGTGACAACTCCCTTCGTCCAACATGATAGATCACGTGATGACATGCATGTCAGACTACTTTGGACTTGGGAGTAGGGGACAACTGTTGGGACAATTCAACCGACCCCCAATACCGACTCTAAATCGGCCTCATGGACACAAAATGCCGACTAACAATCAGTTGGCCGACCTACAGTCGGCTATCCTCAGCCATCGACAGACCTAACCACAACAACTCGGCTAATCTTAGATTGATGACCATCGACATATCAGAGTTACCGACCGATGCTTATTCGGATCTCCACGACTACTACCGACATACGATCGATGTACTATTATTACCGACATATAGTCAGCTTATCTGAAACTATCAGTGCAGAAAACGCATAATGGTCAAAACATGATCAGTAGTGGGTATAACTACCTATCCCACGATCACATAATACCGAAACGTGCGGGATCTATGTGTCTAACCGTTACAGACGGTTACCAACTACTCGTCTATAAAATGAGGTAAATGAACAGCATTTGGTAAAACACTTCTGAGCTGATACTCTGCCACTTTCAAAATTCTATCTGTTGTTCACCACTTCCCACTGACTTAAGCATCGGAGGGTCCCCGCCGGACACAACTCTGATCAGTGTTGACTTCTTTTGTAGGTGCTCCTCTCCGATGACGGATGCAATAGAAAATTGACCGCAACAGCAGTATTATAAATTACGATATTAAATTATCAGCCATCTGGATAGATTGCCAGCTACCAAATGTAATCTAAAAATTTTGTCTTAAATTTAGTCTCATATTAGAAAGGAATAAAATTTTTAATGTATTTATAAATTATCTTTTCTTATCCATCTTTGAGGGCTTTGGGAGGATATTGGTTTATCATGTAGTTTGAATAATTCTGAAGTTTATCAAAATTTTTATTTAAAAATAATTTCCAATTTAATAAAACTCTGTTTTGAGGAAGATTCTTGTAATGGGCTGCTGCCATCTTGGTTCCTTGCCTTCCTCTTAGGCACGTCCCTTCGACATCCGATGTAAATCCTGTTCAAGTGGATAGAGGCCTATAAAAGAACATTTTTCTATCACATGCATCAGATTTTACACATGTACGTCCCTCATGGATACATGTGTTGCCCCACATATATTCCA
Source organism: Elaeis guineensis (assembly GCF_000442705.2). Classification (NCBI taxonomy): domain Eukaryota; kingdom Viridiplantae; phylum Streptophyta; class Magnoliopsida; order Arecales; family Arecaceae; genus Elaeis; species Elaeis guineensis. Next base: position 10,477,706 of record NC_025998.2, on the reverse strand, counting down.
AGTGGGAAGATACAGAGACATATCAAGCAAGAGGGATCGGGATCCAGTGTATACAGCGAAACAAAGGACAAATCAAATTTTCCATGCAACCGAAAGACATCTTTCTTTATCAAATCAAAAAAAACAGACATCTTTGTTCCTTAGTGTGAACGTCTGCATGGGAGTTGACATTTTCATTTCTTCAATTGTGGTGTGGTGGGAGAATCGAATAGGTTCGGCGATGGCGACGTCATTCCCTCGGTAACATTTAACCGGAAATGCACAACGTCAAAAAAACAAAAGAAAAAACAAAACAAAACAAAAGAGGACCGTAAGCTCCTGCAAATATTTTTTATGACCTGAGCATGATGAACAGCTCAAACGGGCTAGGGAGGGAACAAGAGTTATACCGGACCCTATCGAGAGAACAGTTGAATTCGGCTGGAACTTTTTCTTTCTTTCTTTCTTTTCTTTCTCTTTTTTTTTTTTTTTTTTTTTGTTTTCTCTCCCTCTTTGGTATACTCATGCCTTTGTGTACACATGCATGCACTTATATGGTTATATATACATGTACATGTGTGCAATTTCGTTGTCGTTACGGTAAACCAGTGAGATTTGGATTCACAATTGAGTCTAATCTCCCAGTTTCTTCATTCTACGTATCAAATAAATCCTTATAGATTGGTATATAGCATACCGATACCTGTTGTGATTGTGTTATGTATTGATAAGTTTGGTCTTTAAATATATATATATATATATATATATATATATATATATATATATATATATATATATATATATTAGACAATAAAGGAAGCTCAAGTAAAATATGTCGGTGTGCAAATCTATGTTTTTCACTAGTAGAAACGCACTCTAAAAGAAATTATCACTGAGAATAACTTTCGATCTGCATAACAAAAGATGGAACGACGATTCATTTATTCCCTTCAACACATTCAACATACGACTCCACTTAAAAAGTGGCTCGTCTTCTATCTTACAATCCTATCGACCACTTGATTTGACAGCCCCTTCTAGGATTCTAGGATTCAAAATCTTTCTTGGCAGTGAATGATCTTCCACTCATTAATGGATGTGACTCCACTTCTTCCTAAGAAGTGAAGATTTGATTTTCTCTAACATGGACATCTAGCGATCCAGGAAAGTTTTAACCTACTTTTGCGTTGATATTGAGAAACAGACAGTTTGGACTCTAAACTGGTTTGCTCATGGAGTTTTGAGTCAACTTCCCACATTTATTAAGGATAAAAGTCCGTACAAAGATGAAGTTACGAAAAGGATTTTTTTTTTTTTTTTCGGGGGGGAATACAGTTACGAAAAGGAATTTACAGAAGAATCATAGACAAGAATGGACCCAATTCTTATGCAATAAAATACCAAACTATAAGAGCATTACAGTACCACAAAATATGACAAGGCACAAACATGATCCTTGCGAAATGTCAAATCAAAAACACATAAGCTGCAAATCTAGGCAGTTGATGCGATGTCAAATGAAACCAACGTTACCTTACCCATCTGTAAAAAAGGGAATTATAGCTTTCAGGCCATGTCTAACAACAATTTTTTGTGTTTCAGTCTGTTCCAGAAACTAAACTTTAGAACTGCATATGAATTCAGAAAATGTTTGATGCTTCAGACCTCTCCCACCAGTGATCTTTTTTGGGAAATTCAGGTGTAAAATATCAAACGAAAACAACCTGTATCCTAATACATCTCCGTTAATACTCCACATGCCATGCAGAGAACCACAGGATGAACTTTATTGGTAAAATTGATGTGCTTGAATGACAGAGATGACCAAGCATGAATCCTGTTCTGACCCCAAATCATCTCTTTTGATTGCAAAGCAATGGCTTTAATCTACATACTAGGAAGTCAACTCAAGATGATAGTCATACACAGATGAGATGATGGATGACCACAGCAATGACATTGAACCTTCTTTTCAGACTTCAACACTTGATGATGTGACAACATTTAATTGACAATTTGAATAAGATCAGATGACTGTAACTGAAAAACCAACTTAGTTAAATGAAATAGTGTACAATTAATTTCAGCCAAATGATCCATTCAATACAGATAATTGTCCAGAATCTCCATTCAATAGGAAAACCTCCAGAGGGGTGTACGATGAGGTTGATGATACAAACCTAGTTGATGGCTGCAAAATTTTGCTTCCTTTAGGACACTGGATCGTAAGGACACGTGGGCCAGTTCGCATCTTCCAGATCTGCCAAGCACAGCATATTCAACTCAGTGTATATGAAGAACAGATAACCAATCAAGATGTAGTAGTCTGATATGCCTAATGATATGTATCTTCCAATGTATTGCACATCATCTGAACTGCAGCGGGATGGTACTTGCAGATGGTGGTGCAGGAAAAATAGCCAGCCCCACCACCTCCAAAATTAATCCTTATTATACATCACTTGCAATGTCAGTCAAGCCTCACTCCATATTTAAAAAAAAATATTCATTCTGAAATGTTTCGCACCTCTTGTTTTCCTATTATGACAAATTTAAGAGATTTTGACAGAGCATCTAATAAAGTATATTAAAGCGTTCCACGATATTAGATAAATTCAACGTTCATAAGACAATGGGGTATTCATGCTACCTACATAATAGACTAAATTTCATAGCATAAGCATCTATAAGTCTCAAAACTAATGTGATTAGTTCAAGTAAGTCCAGCAGAACTTCATTTAATAGCCAGTCCCCCTAATCCAGCCAGCAGTCCTCACCATTGTAATTCAGGTTAGCAATCAGCATCCTTGCTTCCTCTGGTGAGAACACTACAAAAAGCTTATAGTTCATGTAGGAGCAAGCCCATGGTCAGAAGCCAAAACAAGGATTCATGTTAAAGAAATCTGATAGAGAGGATGATCAAATAAGTTGAAAGAGAGGAATTGATAGAGTCGATCAACTAGATTTAGCTCTTGATAGGGATGAATCATGGAAAGAATTGAAGTTTCAATAGGTAAGATGTGAGTTCATCCAATGCTGTGTCAGAAGGAATCTTTCATCATATCTTAACTCACATCAGCTAAGATGTGAGTCATTATATTGATGGGGCTTCAGCTAAAATCAAAAGGGTACCTCTAAGTCATCATATTCCAGGGGAAAGCTCTATAAAACCAAAACAGGGGATAGGCAAAGCTGTATGTTTGGAGTGACATTGGTCATCACATGTAAACAAAGTTTACTAACAAGTATAATTGTTACATGCAATATGAATAAGTACAACCACCAAAATACACACAAAACTAACATTCACCATCTCAGTACCAGACCCTGAACCAGTAAATCCTATGATAGTGTCGGTACGCAGTTCGGTATAATATAGTAGTGTCAGTATGGGGCAGTATGGTGTACCGGTACAATACAGTACGCCCGTATCGGATAGTATGGGAGCACGCCATGCACAAAACCAATAAGTTACCCATGCAAAATAACTGTGGCAAATTTATGGATGTCTGGAACAAATGATGAAGCAACCAAGTGATGCAAGGGCCAACATGACTATCAACCAATGGATATCAAGTGAAATTCAGTTCCAGTGGAATCAACAGCATGGACAATCCTTTACGACAACATTAAACTAATTAGGACCCATTCAATCCAGAGACATCCCAAGGTAATGATGACCTTTGATGCTAAACAAATTCTATTTCCTTCTTTATGAATTGAGGTTAACACCACCCATGTAGGTGAACGTCAATAGTATGTGCTACATCCAAAGTGAAACCTGGAAAACTAGGAAAAAACCCATCTCTTAGTTTGGTAGTTTAAATTCATGCAGCAAGTGAATGACCCTCCATGATCCCTCCTGACTGGAGCAAAGTTCAGACACAAAGGAAGCGAAGTTTAACATGAGGATTTGTACTCTTACCTGAGCAAGAATAGGTAAGCATGCTAGATGTGGGGGGCATAAATGAAACAGGTTCAGAATTTCATCATGTATTGGACGAGCATGGTAGTAATTATGACGCCAATTTCAAATTTGTGACAAAACTAAGAACATAACTTGATAATAGTTACAAGATAGGAAGATTTAATATAGCTTGACAAGGAGCGAACTACAGAAAAACCAACTTGGTCCAAATAATGTCCCATAAATTCCAAAGATAGCCCCTACAAAATGAGCAACAGGATGGTACATGGGTTTGTTACCACACCTAGCTTATCTGAAAATGCATGTTATGTCAAATGATACTCACATGGATGCAAGGTACCATAAGTACAAAATTCATTAAGTGAACCGCTATTCATGAAGGCATTGGGCATACTGGCTATCATTACAAGTTTAATGGCCAGTACATTGCATCTTCTAAATAAAGTTCGAGATATTATTCCAATTTGAATAATATGGCTTCATTAAAGTATTGCATATCAGAAAGGACTTGCAGAATGTCTACAAATGTTATAAGTTCAATTTATGTAATTCATTTAATTACTCAAAAGCCATACAGGTCATCCAGTTTTTACATCAGTATCACCAAAACAAAAGAATATTTTGTTTTTGAAACCTTGAAAAAAAAAATCTTTTGTTTTTGATACAGGACACTGTTTACTTCTTTTTTTACTTGGCAATTACAAAATAGTAATGTGGAGATATATTCCCTTTCGTTCATTAACGTTGAAAAATAGACAACTGATCAATGAAAGGAAACATGACAATTATGTGAGGATCTAACTTGTACCTCAATTATTCCTTTGCGAGGTGCATGAATTGCCAAACACAAGCAATAGTCACTTTTTGTATATCCATAGAAAGCGGAACTTGATGCTTTATCTCTATTTACCGGTATCTCAATGAACAGACAGCACGCGTCACGATACCCCTAATGAAAAAAATATCTAGAGTAATGAAAAGTAACATTAGAAAAGAAGATGCTAAATGTTAAATTAATGCTGAGGGAGAACCTTCCACAGCCGCACAGCAACAAGTGCCTGGGTGTCAAGTAGCAAGATACGACCAAGAGAATCTGTTATGGCAGCCAATGTACCACCAGGGGACAATGTGAGTTTCTCTCCCTTCCTCGGGGGATCCTTCAAACATGTTAAAGGTGATGCTGCAACAAGTTACAGTGCCAGAAATAAGTTAACATGCATTTCTCATACATGGAAAAATAAATAATGATGAAAGAGTAATAGGTAGTAGCACCTCTATATATTAATCTACTAACACAAAGTACAATGTAATACATGAATTTAAAGTTTTGTGCTTGCATGCAAGTAACCATAACCATAATTTTAACCATCAATCCTTATCCTAACTATTCAGGTTCAGTTTTGTAGATTCATAGTTCGATATGTTTTTGCAATTAGCTGTCGACATACAACCCCCCACCTTTCTCATCCATGCTTGGGACCGCCGGTGGCAGCATTTGCATTTAAACAAATGATTCACAAGTTAAACATCAGCATGTGTTTCACCAGCTAGCTACTACTTTCATTTCCTCAGACTTGGTAAAGATATGTGAAGTTTGTAAATAAGAACGGAGAACGAAAAAGCATAAGTGTTAAAGGAAACAACTCTAAAATATGGCAGCACATGGGTGAGATAAAGAATGGGGCTTATTGGAGATATTCCCTAGAACTAGGAAGAATGTTTTCCAACACATCCTTCCACAAGAGCCAATCTATGTATTGGACAACAATTAAGAGTGAAGTACTGATTGGTCAGTGCTAATCCTATGTAACATACAGTCAACTGAAAATAAAGACTAATAAACCAAAAACAAAATTGATTTCAGCAATTTGAAGATATAAAATCCCACATGAATTTTTTCAATTTGACCACTCTTACTTATTCAGTATTTGATATTAGATCAGATTATTTATTCTTATAGAGATGTACCCAAGAGCAGATTGAAATATACAAAGTCGTCATCACCAAGATAAACATCAAAAGAGCAAAGACATATGCATGAAACATTTTAGGGACTTTTGCAGCATGGTTTGCAACATGGATCAAACTCATTCACAAGAGTAGCAAAAAGTGAATACAGAAAAAAAAGACAAGAAGATTATACTGAAACTTCAGTTTATGATCCAGCTGGTGAAAGAAGATCTAAAAGAAGAGACTCCTAACAATCTACTAAGACAAAAATAAAGGTTCTTGGACATCTATAAGGAAAGATTCAAGGGATTTTTTAAAGTTCAAAGGGATTTTTTAAAGTTCAATCTTGAGAAATCCTATTAGTGTTAAAAAGGTGATCTGCGTAACATCCCAAGACCTCACCCAAAAAGGGTAGCTAGAAGTTGTTATTACGTTCACAAATAGGAACATCACAGTTAGCTCATGGTTAGCCCCAAAAGAGCCCATGTTATAGTCTCCCCTTGTCCACATGGATTGTGGGCTAGGTCGGCATTTATATCATTTGTAATGACTCAAGACCTCATTGAAAAGGCTAGCTAGAAGTTGTAATCTGGGATCCTTGGTCTAATTTAAATATTCAAGATCATCTCAGCACATAAATAATAATATCGAACCATAGAAATGCCCGTACAAATCCTTAACACTATCCTTGTTTCAGTGTCCCCTAGTCCATGTGGGTTATGGATCAGGTCAACTCTGATACCATTTGTGTTTGCTTTGATGCTATTTATAATAACTCAAGACCTCGCCAAAACAGCTAGCTAAAAATTGTAACTTGGGATCCTTGGCCTTATTTAAGTACTCCGGTTCTCCCGGTGTACAATCTATATGGGACAAAACACATAGCAATAAGAGTCCTCACTCTCCCAGATTAAGCTCTATCGTCCTCGCTAAGCTAGGGTCTAATCAAAAATACTATCACAAACACTATGACAAGATCATAGTCGGCCTCATAAGGGCTCATGATATAGTTTTCTCTAGTCCATATGAGCCATGGACTGGGGCAACCCTAATAGCATTTAGAACAATCCAAGACCTCATCCAAAAACGCTAACTAGAAATTGTAATTTGCAATCCTCGGTCTTCTTTAAGTATCCAAGATCTCTTCAACACAAAACTAATATAGGACTAAATACACACCCATGTAGGTTCTCATACTTTCTCCATTAAGCTCTAATGTCTCTCCAACAGAAGAATCCAAATATAAACAAAAGCACCATGACAAGGTCATGGTCAACCCAAAAGGGCCCATGCTGTGGTGTCCCTTAGTCCACATGAGTCGTGGGCTTTGATCGGCTCTAATGTCTAAGATCTCATCCAACAAAACTAGTCAGAAGTTGTAATTTAGGATCCCTGGCATTAAAGTGCTCAAGATCTTCTCTAAGCACAACGAATGTGGGACTAAAAATACACCTGCAAAAGTCCACACAATCTGCAAGCTTGTCTTCTAGGGGCCAAACATGCGGACATGGGTCTATGTCTAGAAAGCTGACTAGTGTGCTACCATGGAAGAGAAAGGAATAACCGGTGCTTCATAATGTATTTGGAAGATCAAATGTAACACTAGATTGTACCTCTTCAAAATGGATTTGGAAATTGTTGCAAGAGGTTTCTATATAGAAGAGGCCTGGGCTAGTTAGCTTGCACCAAATGTGGAGAAAAAGCCAAGGATAAAGATCATACTATTTTCAAATGGCATTTTACATTTACTTGGTTATAGGTGTGTTCTAAACTCTCTTTAGATACTATGACTGCTAGGGAGTTCCTCGACATGTGGCATGTTCAGCCAAAAGTCATATTTACATTTAGGTATAAGAATGCCCATATATGTTGATGTAGCAAAATTCTTGGTATAAGAAATAAGACAAAATAGAAATCAAAATATACTTGCTGGGAATTGAATAAGATATTAACTATCGTATATGCATCTTGGTTTACAATATGATAAATTAAATCATTAAGGTAAAGAGACCAGGGGAAAAAATGAATTACCTGATCAATTTTATGCATGCAATCAGTAAAAAAAGTTAGGAGATAAAATGATGGTGACATATGAAAGAATTTGAGTTAATATGTCAAAGTGAACCAAAGCAAGATATGTGAACACAGCTCTCCTTAAAACTTGTCAATTCTTCTAACAAATATCTCAAAAAGGAAATAGTCTACCAGTGATGGCTCATGAACTTTGCAGCCCACCTCAAATGTAACAATGAGATTTACAATAAGATTTGTAAATTAGGGTTGAATGCAAATGATCAGCCTATAAATACCATGTTATGCACATACCATAAATAAATTGAAAATGGAAATACAGCATAATAGAATAAGGACAAGTATGGAATTACATAATAGCATACTGGGTTCTCAACTGGCAAACACCAGCATTTGATCCCAATTTCATGTTCACATTGGAAAGGAAAACTGTTTTCCCCAGGTGGTCTCATTTTAAGTCTTCATGTATTTACTGAAAGTACATCTCATAATGCATCAAATATTAGCTCTTTTTCCAGACATTGATCATAGAGATGCACGCATTAGTGTGCACTCATAACTTCATGTAGAGCTAAAGGCCCGGGGAAAAAAGAAGAATGTGACAGGAACAGTAACTAGATTTTGACCTTTAGCGAATGGCTGGGGTTTTATGCTGGGCTTCTTTGGTGAGGTTTGCTCACTCCGCCATATCATTTTGGAAAATGATGCCAGGGTCGAAAATGTTGCAGGCACAACCTTTGACAGGATAGCTCCAACTAAGGATCTGCTCCTATCCTCTGAAAGCCTGCATAGCAAGTTATCAACCAAAAGACCACAAGTTATAAAATTCAAAGTTCAGTGCCCAGAGAACTCCAATCCAACTACTACCTTTGGTTACTAGAAACTAGGGAAAGCAATGAAAACAGGTGAAACTATTGATGAATGTTAACTAATTCAGGGCACCCACATTTTGATTTCCATTTCTTTCTCGGTTCTGAAAGCAGAAATAGGGCGTAATAGTTCTGGACAATGAAATGAAATTAAATGGAGACTTCAACGTAGAATTTGACTCACCTATATGCTGATATCACCGCATCCTCTCCAATCGTAACTGCACGGTAATAACGCTGACTTGACTGCCCAGCAATAAAAGCAGCTGAATTCAATACCAGAACAGCCTCAGAGAATTTCCGTTACAGTCAACTCAAAACAACAGCAATAGCATTATGGATGTACAAAAATGGCAGAAAGATAGAAAAAAAGCACTGCAAACAAATGGATTTCCACAGGCCTCAAAGTCTTTAAGATCTATCACACATTAGAAGCAAACATTATATCCAAGATAAGAGTGATTGACCTGGACTTCCAAAAGTGGAGGGGGCATCAGCCCAGTGATGGCGGCATCAGCACAGGACCCAAACTTGTTAACATTCCATAACTGAAACCGTATCCTAGCATAGGAATTCTCATCCTCTATATCCCTATTCTGGAACCTATTCTCCATGATTCGCGACCCTTCCTCTTGAAACCATCTTTGAAGCAAACTCTACACGTTAAAAGGTCAAACATAAACCCTAAACTTATCAAAACTCTCTATCAACTCTTTTGAATACCCAAACAACGTAATGAAACGATGTTCTACGAAAAATAACACAAACAACACCATCAAACTCGCATCTTTTCCAACAGAAACGAAAAAGAAGTAGCAAAAGGAAAAACCTGGATGTCTGAGCCATCAAATCGGGCAATCACACCTGGAAAGACTACACAAAGCTCCATAGAAGACACCGAATCTTGCGAGGAATCGACCTTAGTTTCGCGAAATCTCAGCCTCAGCACACGTCCAGGGTGTATAATCTACAATCAGGAAAGCTCGAATTCAAGATTCACAGAGTCTACATCTTAGAGATCGAGGTAGAGAAAGAAGAGGTGACCTGCTTGTGGATGAGATCGCCGGTCAAGGAGTAGACGAAGAGGAGACCGGCAGAGGTGCCGAGGGCGAGGGCGAGGAGGTCGCCAAATGGGAGCCACTCGATGGCGGAGATGTGGCCGTCGTCGGCGGCGAGGGATGGGCGGATCTTGAGGGGTTGGCGGGGGGAAGAGGGATCGGGGTCCCGATCCCAGCCGAGGACGAGGACGACGGAGCGGGCGAGTGGGCGAGGGCAAGGGCGTCAGGGTGGAGGGCGGCGAGGAGGGAGGGGTCATCGAGCCACCCCTCCCGCTCGCCGGCGCCCAGCTCCTCCAGATCGTCGCAGGCGATGCACCACCTGTGCGTCAGATGCGATCGCCGCGCCATCGGCGAGGGACAGGCGGGGAGATGGCTTGGAGCTTCGCAAAGAAAAAGACACTCGTTACCGGACGCCAACGATATCTCAAGCCTCATCAACTCCTCCAACGGAAGTGAGAAGCTGGATTAAACCCAACCATTATTCCGTTATTTTTTTCTAATAAATATGTATTTTTTTTATTTCTTTGCTTTATGGCCGTAATAACGGCATCATGCATTCATTTGGCCATATAACTGTTCACCTACTAAAATATTTCTTATTTAAAATCTGAAAAATTATTGATCAAAAATATATTTATGTACAATCAGCGATTTTAGCACCCTTTTTTTTTTATTATTTTCCTAGCCATATTACCTTTATCGTACTCCTCAATATTTGACCCATCAGATTACTGTTGCCATAGTTGCCACAGTTTGTTGCTATCATATTGTACTACCCGTGTCACAAGATTGCATAGAAGTTTTTTTCCCATTTTTAATTCTTCTCTTGTATCATCTAATTTGTATGATACGATGAACTTGTGAATCGAACTACTTAGGGCATGATAAAGCCCTTCGGTAAGACATAAAAGCAATAACAAACATGATAATCATAACTTTGTATTACCCATGAATCTGTTTCATTATCTAATTTTTGTGGAGAATCGACTAACAAGTGATCCCAAATTGTGGTTAGGGTGGCAATTAGGCCGAGTCTAGCCAGATAAATATTGGGTTGGATGCAAGATAGAATTAAAAATTATCATAATCGAATTTAATTTATTTATTAAATAAGTCAAAAATTTAAACTTCGAATAATTTTATTAAATAAATAACCTAACAAAATCTATGATGCTTCCATCAAGTTAAATAGTTTAAATAGTGGTAGAGCAGGCTTTGTAATTATGGATGAATATATTTAATTGATTAGACCTGGTGGCAGACAGGTAGAGCATTACTATCATCTTCAATTTCCTCTAACTGCCTCTTGGTTAGGCTTGCAGATAGCTATCAAAACACTCCGGACTCGGCAAGTGTAGTTAAAGGGTGACTCTCTAACCATCATCTCTCGGTTATATAAGTCCCCTTCTAAACCTATTTTGAGTCCCTTCTGCAAAGATCTTTTAGCTTGAAAAGCTGCTTGTTTGTTTGGTGTGCCGCATTTTTCAGACTAATCACGCGGCAAATCGAACAGCAAATTACAAAGCTAATCGAGGTTTAAGAGGGGATATCATGTGGACTGAAGGAGATGCGGTCAAACCTCCATTCATAGCGATTCTACAGCCACATGGATGTTCAATTCCTTCTATCATATATAGAAAAGGTTGGGGCTACTTAAAATCATCCATGACACACCCTAGCAATGTTGATGATTTCTGTCTAGCTGGTGGCTTTCTGGAAGGGCTTTACTCTATCTGTGTCAACATGCGGATTTTCTATTGTTGTTCTGCGGGGTTGTGTCCTTCTTTATCATCTAATCATGACTGATATCAGACTTACATGGGATGTAGGGACAATTATGGTTGGTTCTCTTCCTAGATGCCACGGTTGAAGCTTATGGATTTGTTTTGTTGATCCTAACATTTTTCAAATTATAGTACTGCCTCTGCTTTTTGATCAGACATATTTCTTGTAACTCCTCACAGGGTTCAATGGCGGTATGGCTTATATTCCATGTGCATCATTAGTTCAGCACAACTTCATTTTGTCCGGATGTTCTTGACGGTAGATTTTATAAAATGTATGGAGGCTTGGAGTAAGGAACAAAGCAATGGACTTTGTAGCAAGGGATGACCTCTCATTTCTCTACACCATTATATTAACTGGTGATGCTACCTTATTTCAGGTGTGGAACTTGGGGCGGTGATCAGATGTTTCATCAACTCCCCATAGTCCATCACAGGGCTTTTGGTATATGCCCGCGTTAGCATTCTGCTAGTTATACCAGAGGACTGCTGATTCATGTATTTCTATGTAAGACAACCCCTATGACTGCATTTACATTGAGTGATTCTGCTGTCACAAGCATAGCCCATAACCTCAGGAAATTCAATCTGTTATCAGTAAACATGTCTTCTGACTGGGATGAAGCTACTTATGTTCTTAGCAAGAAAGGTGGTGCAGAAAGTTTGGAGCTTAGCTTCAACAATTTGATACTGTTTTGAACCTTTTAATTTCAGCTGTGTTGGCTTGTATTCTAACCCCACCTCTTGCTGGTGTGTATTTAGATTCCTCTAACTGTACCTATATGTGTTGTAGCATTAACTTTGTAATCCTTTATTAATATATCTAAACCTGCTCCTCTTTTTATCCAAAAAAAACAAAAAAGCTTAAACGGTTAAGCATTACCACACCTATCATGGTAGCCCCAAAGGAAAAAATTTATTCATAAATTTTGCGTTCATTCACGAAGCAATGAATCTATCATCTAAACAAGAAAAAAAAAAAGGAAAAATAGAAAAGAGGGAATCCACATGTTATACATCATAGGGCATTTAAATGGGTTGACAGCAAGGATTTTTTTTTTTTTTTTTTTTTTTTTTTTTTTTTTTTTTTTTTGTGGTTGGGATCAAGGCAGAAATGGTCCAAATGACATGCACGACAATGTTGAGGGAAAAAGGCTATTTATAAATGACAACCATACCATTCCAACAAATTTACCAATTGCCGCCTGCAGCTTATCATAAAGCTTGGTACAAGCATTTGCTTGTACGGAATAGCAAATCGGGAATCAAGGTTATTAGAAAATAATGCATGAAAGTTTGTAAGGTACCACAATGTAATTTCAAACTGAGGAGGATCAAATAGCAGATCACAATGGATTCCTGCAAATTAAAAGACAAACAGCTGTGGAAGGTGCACTTCATTCTGTTCTGTCAAAGGGAATTTCATTCTTCCATTAGTAAGGTGAGGTCAATAATACCAGAAATACATATTTAACATGTACAGACCAACACCAAACTACATAAGTAACCCTAATTATTCCCGTTACTTTTGAAAATTTGTGTCACAGCTAGCAGCAGGATTCTCAGCTCATGTTTCCTGTTAACAAAAGCCCACATGATTGATGGTATGATACACCAAAGTAAAACCCTCAAACAGTAATCTTAGGGCCCTTATACAACCCTCTCCTGATAACAAAGCTGTCAGGAGGCTGATACTCTTCCAACCAAGTCACTTCAGAGGGCTTTATTCCAGTTGGCAGACAACCTATAACAAGGTCAGATGAAGCAAGGGTGATAAGCTTTTCTGTTTCTCGTAGAGACTAGCAACTTAAAGGTAAAGATACAGCTTAAGCAACACTATTTTACCAGAGTGATCCCTTCTTGAAGACTTCCGGAAATAAGAGCAATGCCGTCCATCTTCTGATGAATAGGGTGGAGATAAGATGTCAAAGAGAGCACAAGAAGTTATAGCTTTGAAACAGTGAATATTACCACCACTAGTGGGGTATAGGATTGTTGTCCCACAAGGTGCAGACATTTCACCATCCCTAACAAGCTTTGCTGGTCTAGCTGAAAATTCACACAACAGCATGTACACAGTCAAAACATTTTTCCTTCTGCAAGGTCATATTGCCATATAGAACAGATCTTTATTAAGAAGTCCAGTATCAGGAACCAATGGAACAAAAGAGAAACAAAAAGATGTAAAAGTCATTATGTGCATGACTCAAGCTTTTTTTGACCGAAATAGGACAGGACTCAATGAGATGCCAAGGAAAAATCAGTTCAACATAACTATATTTAAATGCAAATTCTTGGTGCACAGAATATTTGCTTCATGTGCACATTCTTTGAACCCCACCCAATATACTTGTCCCTGCGAAAAATGTGGATAAAAAAAGTGATGTTATGCAAAATGCATCATTCAAAACCATAAATTGGGAAAATTTTATTCATGATGGACATGTGGTTCTTCAAATTTCTTTTAAGTTTTGCCTTCTCATTTCCCTTCTTAACATTGTGCATCTTCACCTTGATGCTTCAATTTCTCCAAAGTGCCCAGGTAGGACAAGTTTATATCTTAAAACACTCCCAATAAACTCACAATGAAACATCTTTAAGTCATATAATCATGACCACCAAAGTACATAGGTCTCATTACCTTATAATAGCGACCTACAAAAATATGTATATATATATATATATATATATATATATATATAACTAGGTTAGAATCAAGTCGATCAGATTTGAACTCAGATCCGGTTAGATCAAAACTCTATAATAGGAGTTCTACATCAATGATCTAAATCGTTGAATGTGATCTACTATCTCAAAATTGCTTGCAAACAAAAAATCATATGATTTGGAGACCCTTAGCCTATACATCAGGTAGTCAAAAATTGAACAACTTAAATAAAATTGAATTAGATGTTTTTTTTGATCACTTGATGCATAGGCTAAGGATTTTTCAATCATATGATTTTTGGTGTGCAAGTAGTTTTGAGGTAGTAGATCACATCCAACGGCTTGGATCATTGATGTAGGATCCTCATTGTCCAATTTTGATCTGACCAGATTTGAGCCCAAATCCGATCAATCTTACTCAAGTCTGTCCCATATATATATATATATATATATATATATATATATGTGTGTGTGTGTGTGTGTGCGCGCGCGCGCGGCGCACAGAATAATACTACACCAAACTAATCCGTTTCATCTTTTTCAAGGAACAAATTATTAGGCATCAAGAACTTACTAGTATTAAGTAGCATTGCCTCACATGCTATCAGTTTAGATGTTTCTCCACCTTTCATCTACACTTGGTGGGGGAAAAAAAAATCTTGTGATGCAATCTCCATGATGCTATTGATGCCAGATCACATACTATCACAATCAAGTTTGCCATCTCGGTATCGAAATCTCGTATTGGTACCATCTTATCACAATGTTAGTATACGGTTCGATGCAATATGAGATAATGATGAACACTTAATTTAAATCACTAGAGACATTAAATATTATGGTAATTGATATTATTTTATTGAATTTTGATGCTCTCTAATCTATTTTGCAGGTAATTGAAAGTTTGAGTTCATACGATTCAAATTGGACTCAAATCGGATCAGATTTGAGTGAACCAGGCAACCAGCTCCTATTCCAATGTGAATGCGACTTAAAGATCAAAGGTCAAGAAGCAACCTCTCCAATCAAGGGCCCAGATTAAAAATAAATGGAACCTAGTATGAACATGACTTAAATCTCAAAGGCTCAGATTAAAAGATCACTCTTCATGAAGATCCAAGTGTGAATGCGACTTATTGATCAACAGAGAAGAAACAATATGAAGATCCAAAGGTCCTTATTCACGCTCCCATCTCTCTTTTCATGAAACCCTAGCCTCCTTTCTATAAATATACCCCAGCCCTCCTTTCTCAATACATCAGTCCCCTTATGGGGTTCTTCATCTTCTTCCCTCTCCCTTCCTCCTCTCCTCCATCAAAGCTCTTCCCTTTCTCTCTTCCCATCAAGCCAATGCCTAAATTTCTCTCCAAGTTACTGCCCACATCTCTCCTTCTTTCTTCTCCATAAGTCTAGAGGAGGTCCTAACCCTAGCACGCCTTCCATCAAATCTAGGAGAGGTCCTAATACTAGTGCCACTATCCTTTCTCTTCCATCTATCTTTCTTCCTTAGAGTTCCTAGACCAAGCCTTCCAACTATCCTACCGCTGTCTACATGAAGGAAGACGAAGGATTCAAGAAGACACATCCACTATCGGGCGCAGCGAGAAGATCAACTTGGTTTAATTGTTTTGTATCGCAATTTTATTTCTTTTTTTCTTTATGTATGCTTCTTCATTTGATTAATGAAAAATAATTTTATTATAATTTTCATACTTCTTTCTTAGTTTCTTGCAATCTATTATTCTTTTCTTTTGCATTTTTAAAACAATCAACTAAGATCCCTTTGGATAATATCCCGACTCACCCTATCTATATAGTAGTGAGTAGGTTTAATTTTGGTGTACTATAACACGCATCAAATTTTGACGCCGTTGTTCGAGATCTTGGCGCGATTATTTTGAAAAAAAATCAAAAAAAAAACTGCAAAATAACCAAAGAAAAAATATTTTACTACTTTTTAAGTTTTTATTTCTTGCTTTAGATTGCTTGACTGACTTAGATACTTTACTGTTTTATATTTCTAATTGATTATTTCCTTCTTTTGCATTCTTATTTTTCATACTTTATTTTGTTGATTGGTAATTTACTTTTTATTGTTAATTAATTTACTTTAATTGCTTAATTATCTTCTATTTACTCTTTTTAAAATTTATATCTTATATTGCTTTTTATCGTAGATTTACTGCTCTCTAGCTAGATTACTTTATTTGCATGCCTACAAAAATTTTTTGCTTTCTATAGTCTAGTGATTTACTACATTCTATAACTTAGAATAATTTATTGATTTATATAATTAAAATTTTTTATTTTTTTAAGTAGATTAGACTCCTTGCTTTTTATTTAGATTACATAGTTACCTTATATTGTTAACTATGAGATTACCTTATTTGCATAGTTAAGTAGTTACCTTATTTATTATTGCCCATTATTCTTAGTGATTCACTGCTTTCCATAGCTTAGAATAATTTATTTTCTTAAAAGTAGATTTGATTTGTTGCTTTATTTGTAGGTTACCTACTTGCTTTTAAATTTTAGCATTATTTACTTTCCATTTAGTTAGATTCACTAGATCTTCTAATACCTAATTAACCTAATTTAAAATTTACTTTTTATTTCTTCTTGCTTAAAGATAACATAATATAAAAAGAATACAAAGACACCACATAACACTTGACTAATATAAATAAACTAATAAATCTTAAAAGCTACTTAACATGTTTGAACACCTTTTCTTTTTGCATTGCATATTTCCATAAAACACTTTAAGGGCACTTAATCTAATTAAACAAGATAAGGTGGAGATTTAATCACCCTTCCTTGGCCCACAAATCACAATTCTGCATTTACACTGACCTAAGCCTCTAACTTAAAATTAATTAGACGTTAGCCCTTAAGGACTCTCGAACTCAATAGGACAATGAACCCTAAGAATTGAACCGGATTAAGATTGGTCAGTTTAATTGGTGTCTAAGAAAGTGATTCAGGGATTACATCTCAAAAGAAGTGGTTCATTAATTGGTTCCGTTTGCTAACCTGACCAAATTAGTTGATGTCTAAGAAAAGCAACAGGAGGACCCCCACCAACCTTACACTTATCTGGCTAATTGAGTAGCTAGCCTTTTACTTGGAGTGCTCGAAGGTGACCTTGGCAGTTAAGAACTATCTAGATCTAGGTTAACCATAGGATTCTCTTAGAGTTCTCATCTTTAGAACTTCTCTCTTTCTTCCTCTTCTCTTCTTCTTCTTCTCTCTCTTCCTTTTAAAAAAAATCAAAAGAGGATTATTTTGTTCTAGACCTCTTGAAATCAATCAAAACAATCCGATAAATTAGATTTGTGCTAGGAATATGAATTTCTACAGTAGAGAGGATGAGCTGTCTCATAAATTAGATCGCTATTAGATACTCTCTCTACATCTTTTTTTCTTACACAACAAATTGAATGCCCAACCGTGCATCAATTTTCTAAGTTTAGGTATGAGCAAGTTCATCAAGATCAAACCCAAATAGCCTACGAACCAGGAAATAACCCATTCTTTAACGACTACAATCCAGATTGGGGGTTCAATCAAATTTTTCATGGAAACCACACCCAGTGGTACCCAGCAACACAAGGATCTACGTTTGTAGAAGCACCCTATTACAACTTGCCCTATTCACAATATCAACCTTCTCCAACTACCTATAGCCCATCATTTGAAGAGAATGTTCTGCAAGCACTAGATAGAATTGAAAGCATCAATCAGCTCCTTTACTCCTCTATGCAATCCTTAACTGAACTAAAAATTTAAGTCGATCAATCAGTACTTACAATCAGTAGGGAGAAGGAACAAGAGCTGCTTAGTCAACCTAAGAGTAACCTAGAGGGACAATACCTGACTAGAAATTTTAATGTCCCTATAATTTTTCTTAAACAATCGATTATGATTCTCGAGAATGAAATGGTCCTAGAACAATCCTGCACAACCAAAACGACCAATACAAATAATTCAAATGGTGGGACGAACCAATTCCATCATCATCCTACTTACCTATGATCCCATTCCCAAGTATCCTAGAATCATCCATTCCTTATAATGAAGGAGGATAAATTGATGAAATGGAATTAATTGAGACTTTCCAAGGACACAAATGAATAACATAAGAGAAAAAGTTATACCCACAATTCTGGACGATTTTGATGTCAATGGTATATCACAAAAATAAATGATCTAGTCGATGTGCCCTATCCTAAAACCACCCTAATTTGGATCGAAAAATATGAGCCATCATCTAACCCCCCAATAGCTCTCTTGTTAGAATCACCACCTGCTCTAGAACTGAAACCACTTCCTAACGCACCCACTGACACCCTTCTAGTAATCCCTAATCAGGAAGTCCAACTTGTAGGTATTTTAAAAGCACATAAAAAAATATTGGATGGGATATCTCTGAAATGAGGGATAATGATATTGAGATTTTTATGATTGATTTCTCTATTTTTGGCATTACTTACAAGGATTACCTCCAAAATCTTTCTATGATGTTAAAACGATGTATGGAGATAGATTTAATGTTAATTTGAAAAAAATATCATGCTATAGATTGAAAAAAGATGATACCAAAACATGTCATACCCGAGATAGGGATTAGAGTAGATCAGGTTATAATTGAAGAAACTCTTAAACTACCAATCCTAATCTCGATTCAACAAACACAATCCCTTCCTAATCATCAAAAAAATTATGAGAATATTGTTAGTCCCTGGAATTGCATGCTTGTCCAGTACATTCTATTGGTCCGGGCTAATCATCGTAGAACACTCTACAGACGTTTTTCGACTATGATGACAAGGCCTCCTGATGACAAGGCCTCCTGATTGATCTTGTTCTTTTGAAACCTTGAGGGACATACTCAAGTTGGTTATAGGTGGGACTCCCTCATAGTGTCCGGCTGAAGACGTTAAGCTTAGCACTTTTTTGGAAGCAACCCAACTTATGTAATAATTTTAGTTTCTTATCATTTTGTAGGAATCTCTAGAAAGATAATTAGCCAAGTTGAATTTTTATGATAGAGTGGATGAGTGATGCTACTAGCTAAGTTGGGGGGGAGAGCCATGTTCACACCAGCTAAAAAATCAAGAACACACCACACCCTACAATGAAGGACCTCTCAATCAACATTGCACACATCGAACTCAAGTAGTGTCCTTCCTTGTTACATTCTATTTTTACTTTGTTATGATTCTCTTCTTCCATTGAGGACAATGAAAATTAAGTTGGGAAAGAAGAATTACTAATTTAATTAAATCTTCGAGTATGGTCAGAAATAATTAGCTTTGTGTACCTGAATTTTGTCCCGATTTGGAGTTAATCAAGCATCCTAATCAATGAGTGATTAACGGTCTAAATAATTTTAGAGATACTGAAGGATAAATTATTAAGAAAATTCAATAAATGGTAGGATTTAGACTAGAACGAAATTTGGAGTAATTCTAGAACCCACTTCTTGCCTATCTCGATGAAGAATCTGCTTCATGGGGGTATGGGTGTAAATGTCAAAGTATACAAAAAATCTATCTTAATAAAATAAGGTTTTAGCATTTCTCACTGAGTAATCGAACCCCTTCATCTAAATAAGCGTTGTTGTTCGCATCAAAAGATGAGAATGTGAAAAAACCTCTTGTATAGTCAGTTTTAACTCGTAATTTTTTTGACTCAAGTCAGTAAGTCTGAGGGGTGTTTTACACCTAATGCCCTAAAGCCAACTGATTTAGGAGTCATTGGCCTAAAGCTCGCTACAAGAGTCGATTAAAAAACTTAAGGGTTAGAACATTGCACCGACTATATATAAAAATATTCTTTCAAAAAAATATTAAAAAAAAAGAGAGAAAGGAGAATAAACTGCAAAAAGACACTACACCAAACCCACAGTGAGTTAGAGGATTAAAGAGTAGAGTGAAAAGTTGGTGAAAGAAGATCTCTAAAAAATTCTATGGCTAATACTCAACCATTAATTGGATCGAATTGATAATCCAATGAAGTACCTCTTTAATGGTCTAGCCGGATATCAGCTATCGCTAGAAATGCCTAAGATAACTTTCGATTTAAGGACAATTTGGTGCACAATGCTAATGTATCTATTTTACTCGAGGACGAGTAAAGTTCAAGTTGGAAGGTGTGATGAATACTTAATTTAAGTCACTAGAAACATTAAATATTATGATAATTGATGTTATTTTATTAAATTTTGATGCTCTCTAATCTATTTTGCAGGTAATTGGGAGTTTGGATTCATACGATTCAAATTGAACTCAAATCGGATCAGATTTGAGTGAACCAGACAACCAGCTCTTATTCCAGTGTGAACACGACTTAAAGATCAAAGATCAAGAAGCAACCTCTTCAATCAAGGGCCCAGATTAGAAGATAAATGGAACCAAGTGTGAACACGACTTAAATCTCAAAGGCTTAGATTAAAAGATCACTCTTCATGAAGATCCAAGTGTGAATGCGACTTATTGATCAACGGAGGAGAAGCAATATGAAGATCCAAGAGTCCTTATTCACGCTCCCACCTTTCTTTTCATGAAATCCTAACCTCCTCTCTATAAATGCACCCCAGCCCTCCTTTCTCAATACATCAACCCCCTAATGGGATTCTTCATCTTCTTCTCTCTCCCTTCCTCCTCTCCTCCATCAAAGCTCTTCTCTTTCTCTCTTCCCATCAAGCCAACGCCTAAGTTTCTCTCCAAACTGCTACCCCCATCTCTCCTTTCTTCTCCAGAAGTCTAAAGGAGGTACTAAGCCTAGCACGCCCTCCATCAAATTTAGGAGAGGTCCTAATTCTAATGCCATTATTCTTTCTCTTCCATATACCCTCCTCTATCTATCTTTCTTCTTTGGAGTTCCTAGACCAAGCTTTCCAGCCATCCTACCGCTGTCTGCACGGAGGAAGACGAAAGGATTCAAGGGAGCGCATCCACTATCGGACGCAACGAGAAGATTAACTTGGTTTAGTTGTCTTGCATCGCAATTTTATTTCTTTTTCTTTATGTATGCTTCTTCATTTGATTAATGAAAAATAATTTTATTGCAATTTCTATGCTTCTTTCTTAGTTTCTTGCAATCTATTATTCTTTTCTTTTGCATTTTTGAAACAATCGACTAAGATCCCTGTGGATACGATCCCGACTCACCCTATCTACATAGTAGTGAGTAGGGTTAATTTTGGTGTGCTATGACACGCATCAGATAGCACACCAAATATTCATACAGTACAAGACAGCC
Organism: Elaeis guineensis; assembly: GCF_000442705.2. Taxonomy (NCBI): domain Eukaryota; kingdom Viridiplantae; phylum Streptophyta; class Magnoliopsida; order Arecales; family Arecaceae; genus Elaeis; species Elaeis guineensis. The sequence continues at coordinate 10,456,174 of NC_025998.2, read as the reverse complement.
CTCCGAGTGTCGAAACGGTATGAGACAGTGCTCCGAATGTTGGTACGGTATGAGACAATATACCGAATATCGGTACGATATGAGATAGTGCACTAAATATAGATACGATACGAGATACAATACCATTATGGTATAGTAAGTCCCATACCGGAGGGTACAGCAAACCATTATCACAACAATTCATCTTAGTATGGAAGAAAATTGTATGCCAACAATCATGACGATGATCTTTTTCATTTTGTCATGGCAAGAAAAATTAATCATACATATGAGCCACAACATTATCATCATGTTAACATATTTGAGTGTTTATTCCTTGTTTAAAATTCCATCATGCACGCCCTACCACAGCAATGCACTTCAGTTCGAACTCATGTTATTGCACAAAGTATCTTTTCAAATGATTAGAAGTGGCTAGTTGCTTAATAAAGTTAATAGCATATGCTGCTTCAATGTGGAATCCTTTAGGGTACATAAGCTTTGCTTCCGCATCTTCCAGCATAGTGAATTGTTTGTACTTTCCATAACTTATCTGGCTGCTGGAGTGTCAGCCCACAGGTTGACTTTATATTTTCAAGGACTTGGCCTATAAAAAATTTTAAATTTGCTCAACTAAAACTCGGCCCATTAAAATCAAGGGGAGCAGTAACATTCCAGTATCTGTGGAAATCTCTCCACAAAATTTGTTGAAAAGTATTCCTATGCTAAATTCAGCATCCGACTCTTTCCCACTATATAATCACCCATGCTAAAAAATTTCAGCACAAATAAATAGTCCCTTCAATGCAGTATAACATTGCCAAATCTGTCATTTATTATTCTTGTTGCCTTTCAAACGTCTATCAACACCATCTTTTGGTACAATGGACTCCCTTTGGTGAACTGTGTAAGCAATTTAGGCTAACCTTCCATGCATAGTTAGGTGTGGCAGTATGAACATGGACTATCATTACTCTTTGGAAGGGTGGGGTGTGGGGTGTAGTAGACGGGCCCAGGCCCAGCTTACAATCTCAGAAATTGAAAACCAGCCACATCAGTGTTGGACAGGTAAAAAGGAGGTCAGATGTTGGAAGTCCAAGAGCACCCGAAGTTGGCAAGAAAGTCAGCCAGCATGGGCTATTATTACTTTCACTGATTACACAGTAAATGCACCATGACCAACAAGGATTTGCTCTATGCTGTCCGTCATATTGAAGACATGACCAACCTGAAATACTGGTGCCAAAATTTAATTGTAGAAAAATGAACCAAATAGCCAAATTAAAAATCTTTCTACCTTCCTGAATACAAAGTAGTCCTCAACCTTACTAGGAGCACTGACAACAGAATCTGATTCTAGAAAAGTGGTTCAAAGAATATATCGAAATTAAAAATCTTCCAGTCCAGAATATCACAGAAGTGTTGACCAAATTAAAAAGTTTAAACTTCTAAGCTTAAAATCTTCACAAGTCCCCTTAACATAACCAAAACCTTCAATAGTTTCACTGTCAATTTAGAGGTTTGTCTCACTCACACTGCTCAACAGAGTTCAAGTGAGATACAAAATTTGTTGTATTTCTTTATTAGTTTTAAACTCAACATACAATGAACTTGTGCTTCTTTTAGAAACCAACGATAACGAGCAAGTGTGAAGCCATATGTTTCCAGGTTCTCTTTTAAACTTAAAACTATATGTCATATAGTTCTAGGTAAAAATATGATAGAAACAATAGGATAGTTTATAATGGAACATATTTACTGAAGACAAGAAGATGAAGTTCATCTTAGGGAATACTAAAGAACCAACTAAATGGCATTTCCTCTTAACTATCAGAGTAACCCAAAAGAAACAAATGGAAAATACCTACTTTGACATTTACAACAAATAATATAACAAATATGTGCAGAAGTAGGAAATAATCCAATTGCGAGATAGTCTGATTGGACCTAACCTGAGATATCATGTTGACAATTCCAGAACTGAAACCCAATCCATGTGGCTGAGCACCTAATGGATGAATAATCAAAACCCAAATTCAAAATTTAATGTACTTTCACATCCAGATTTAAATCAGATAACCTACCATTTGTGGATACAAGTTCATGTGCTGTCCAACCTGTGGTAACCCTTATACATGGAGTTCTCATTCTATATAGCATTCCAGTTGAAATTATCAGAAGATGCAGAATCATCCCCAAGTTCTTTCCTTTCAGAATTACCATGAAGGTCCTAATTCAAACCAAAAAAGAACCAATGAAACTCCACCCAAGATCTTAATATAGTTTCACTCTGAACTGTCTTCATAGAAGTCTATTTTCATTATGGCATATCACTAATTATTGGTAGAAGTAATATGTTTGCCCTAGAAATCTTTTGGATGATCCTATCTAACAATTTATTGCCTTCCCAGAAACATCTAGCTTTCTTTAAGCTGTGACCAAACTTAACATCTTTAGCATACCATGAACAGGAAGTCACAATTCATTACCCACTCCAAGAGCATCAAAAGCATGAGAAACCACTTCTAAAACAAAAGGCACTCATTCTTATTATTGCCTAATACCTAAGAACGTCCATGCATGTTCAGTTAACCCTTATACGTCATCTGAAATCCTTCTTCGGAGCATACTTTCCCAAGCCATCTTCAATTCGAAAGCCAAACTCCATTCTCCCCTATACAACAGAAGGTTTTTCTTCCACCTTCCTATCACTAGAAAACTAATATTAGGCAGTCCAGAACAATTAAACATAAAACCAGAGGCCATGTGTTCTTTCATTTGTTGGATAGATGGAAAAAACAAGATAACCAACTTTCTATGGATGCCTTTTTTTGTTTTTTTGCATACTGACACACTGCTGGCACTCAATTTTCCAATTGGTTTTCTCATTATTGCAGATGCAATCCCCATAATTATCAAATCACAAACCATGCTCTAACATCTATATCAGAAATATTTTACACCACAACAACAACATTGCATCCAGCTGATATGCCCTCATCCTAATCAAATGTCAAAACATGCTTTAACAGATATAATAAGAAATACTTCTTACTACAAAAACAAGTTTTCACACAAAAAGGAGATCGTTATATCCACCTTAGTGCTGTGCACCCTAGAACAAATCATATGACTGATGAGATGCGCAACAACTCTTGCTTGGTCATCTGTAAAGGTTCTTGTCACCTAATCTTTGAGGATGATACATCTCTATATATTCATACTATAGGATGAAGTCTTTTAATGCTAAATGTCCAATCATATTTAAGTCTTGGTGCTTATTATGTAAGAGAATCCAAAGCGCTGATCAATCTTTATTTCACTAGGTTTAGAGAAGATTACTTTTATGAGCATGCTCATGATGATCTTTACTCTTTGCTCAAGCTCATGAAAATATCCTCTTCACTGGTAGGCCTTCATATTTGAAAGATGCACATGCATCTAGCAAGTTTCTTCACTCTGAAAGAGTAGCTAGCCACCATTTGATCCTCCTTGTAGTGCTCCACCATATCCACCCGAAGAGAATCAAGTTGGCCATTGCAGATAGCCTGATGTACCATCTCCCTTCAACACTTTTGAGTGAAATATGGCAAAAGAAAGGAAAATCCATGACCGACCATCGTCTCTACCCTGTAGAAACTACAAGATCACCCCAAGGATTCCTTCGGCATCCAGAGGTGACAGACCAAACATAGACCCTGTTCAATAAGTGAAATGTATTAGCTGCCAAGGTTTTAAGTCCTGACAAGATGAGGAGTGTACAATGTGTCTCGATCATCCCATACTGTTCCTATGAAAACAGGGCCGAGACAAGGCCAAGACTTCAAAACCCATCCATGTGGAGAGAGAAGAGGAACGAAAGAAAGAAAGCAACGATGAAGAAAAGGAAAATGTGAAAGGAAAGAAGAAAAAAAATGAAAGAAAGAACGGAAGGGAGAAGACAAAGAAAGAAAGGAAGGAAAGAAAAAAGAGAGGAAAGAGAAAAAAGAAGAAAAAGGAAAAAAACAAACAAAGGGAGAGATAAGAAAAGAAAGAAAAACGAAAAGAAGAAAAACAAGATAGAAGAAAAAGAAAGAAAAGAAGAAAAAGAAAGAAAGGAAAGAACAAGAGGAGAGAGATGGAGGATATCAATAGGATGCATGACTAGAAGCACTGTCAGGATAGGGCGGACAATGGGGCATCCCATTTCATGGAGAAATTAGAACACCCTCATCCCACAAGATTTAAAACTTTATTCACCACCTGCTCTCCAATTAGATAGTAAGGGTTGAAGAAAAGCAACCACTTGGTCTTAAAACCAGTATTTTTAAGACCAAAGAGTCAGATGAAAAAAGGGCCATTTTTCCCTCGAGCAAGATTCCTCATATTTATAATGCTTTGATAGTTAAGGGTTGAGATATTGTCAGTCAGCAAATTAATGTGACTTGTGACGTACAACAAGTATGAGAGAAAAATCAAGTTAGCATTGTAGCCATGATTCCTACAATTGGCTGATTAGAGGAATGGAAGTGATTGACACGAGCTCCATTAAGTGTTATAGTTGGTGGAGCTACTCTTGGACAAATTTTCAATATTCTTGAAAACATATTGATAATTTAGGTCCTATAGATACCCGCACAACATCTTGTGTTCATAGATTTGTGCCTGCCTGAATACAACCCTAATCAAGATGCATACATTTGTCTCATATACTATGGGAGTAGTGAGAGGAGATTTACACCCCAAGGGGCTATAATGGGAGATACTATTGTTTCTTGTACATAAATTCCTATATCAATGGGAAATGCCTTACCTTTGAGTGCTACTGATTTATATATTGGAAGTAACCAATTAGATTTACAATGAAACCTAGAAATCGATGCTAATCTAATTTGAGTACGTCTACAGGATAGGCCTCAACATAAAATGCAGAAGCACTACTAGCATTCATTCCCCTCAGATAACTAACTGAGTATTTCTATAAGTAGTTCATATGCTGACATATAAAGCCAATAACTTTCCTTTTTTGTCTAATTTACATATTTATTGTCATATTGACAGCCATTACAAACAAGAAATGAATATAGTTTCTTCATGCAAAATCAGACATTTCTTGTATTTGTAGGCATCCTCAGCAATTTCCTAAATTCAAGTAAGGAAAAATGCAACACTTAAAAGCTTTCCAAGTGGATAACAATTACATCTAAATTATGAGGAAAAAAATTCAAAATACTTTTCAAGTTTACTCAATTGATTGCATAACACATACCATTTATAGATTACCAGATATTAGAATATGTGCGTGTGTGTATGGCATGGAAAGAAAAAAAATGATTTTATTATATACATACATACATTATGTATATACATACATGTAACACCGAAAGAAAACAAAAAGGCAAATTCAATGAAAATGACCAAACACACCTTTCGTTGGATCAATGGGACCGTCTATATCTATCCAATCATATGATTTAACATGCAACGAACCATAGAGAAGCTTGCTCAGAACGGTCATTCCAGGATGATTATGCAGTGGAATAATGGATGAAGGTGGCATACAAAATATACCGATCTGCATACATGTTTAGAACACTTGAATACATCAATTATGATCACCAGGATATAACTCATATTCAAAAAATAAGTCTTCATTTCAATCCATCAAATGTCACACAAAATAAATAAGGTTAGCAATAAGTTTAAAAATTCTGGGAATCCAAAAACAGCTGCACAAAAATTTAGTGATGTAAAGCTATTATGAGGCTTACAGAGAAGCTTTCACATTCATGTATATGCAAATATTGAATTGAAGGCAAATATTGGTTGCTCCCATTACGCCCTTTTCTACCATTTAAACCATGTGCAGAGCCTCTCCATGCTCGTACTGGCTGTGCCTCTTGTTCAAGACCCACATCAGATGGCCTGATCTCATCTGAAAAATTGAAATGTCAGAAAAATATAAGACCTACATGCAAAAGGAATCTATTTTATAGCAAATTATGCAAGTGTTTATGCATCAATAATATCCTAAATGAAAATTTTGATATGCTTAGATCACACTTTTAAAAAAATGTTCCATCATGCTGCTAGAGACAGATATTGTTAATTGATAGAATATTTGTAAAAATAATATAAACAAAATAAGCATAAACATAAGCCATATGACCCCATCTATGTGATCAGATTATAACCATACATTGCATTCAAATTATAAGCACAATATATGTGTTCTTGTGGCCCAGATAGTCTGGGGGAAAAATACACCAGATCACCCAACAATCCAAAACTATGCTGCCTGCATAACAAAATAATGGTTATTTCGACATTGGAAGAGCATATCAAGGTTACTTTGCATCTTCAACACATACATGTAGAAGGACAAGGAACCCATATCAAGATATTATCAAATGCACATAAATTTGCTATTTTCATTTCATTTACAGCCATCCACTGGGATGATGACCACCATAGCACGCCTGATAAAACTGGGAACATTGACAATTTGTGCTCACTTGAAAAGTGATTTGGACGACTAAAACTGAGCTGAATAGCTTTTGTGATCATCAAAATGGTTGGTTATATAGTTCAGAGAATCTTGAAAAAAATTAAATTACTATCAACTTTTAGGGTCAACGTAATATCCTTCATAAACTCCAATGCATAGTTGTCACAGGCGATCACCTAGGATCCTAGGCATCTAGCCTGCCCTCCAACGTTTGGGCAAGGACCACCAGGTAAGTTCCTAGGTGCTTGCCCTGCAAGACACCCAATTTGCCCAATTTAGGTGGGCACTCACCCAACTATGCCAAAACTGTCTCAAGCCAATAGGGTCCCATTGGATGATGGGTCAATCCAGAAAGGCAGAAAAGAACAAAGATGAGGGTGTTCTCTTTGCTCTCTCATCCCTTCTAGGGCATGGAGGGAGTATGCGTTCTTCCTCCTTTTCTATCTCCTATCTCTCTCCTTCTTCCTCCAATCCTTTTTTGTTCTCTGCCTCCTCCCTCACTCTCACTCTCCTATACAGTTCTCTCGAAGCCCAAGGTCATTCAATGCAAGTGCCTTCATCTACAGCCTGCCTTCATCTCCTTTCTTCCATGCCTACCTATGCTCTCCTTTCCCAATCTGTCGTCTTCTCTCTAGATCTTTGAGGATAGAGCCACCAACATCTCAAGCTCCACCAAAGCCTCCACAATGATCACCCCCTTCTTAATTTGACATTTTACGTTGTTCTCTAGATTCTGCCCTGTTCCTCTCATTTTTTTGTGGGATTTCCTCCAATATTATTTTTGAGATCTATTGGTTGTTGGTGTTTGTTTGTTTGATAATTTTTCTTACTATGAGTTCTATGTTAATGCTTGGTCAATGAATTCCATGCTAGTTTTACTGATAATCTTTATGTGGCTCTCTCTCTCTACACACACACACACACACATATATACACACACACACATCTATCTATCTATCTATCTATCATTTTGTCCAAGATAGTATTGGTTTTGCATTATTTGTAATATTCTCTATGGGATTTCTTTAAGTTTAGAATCAAATAATGTCTTGTTAATGTATTATATATTAAGCATAACTCATGAATTGATTGTTAATAATGTATCTTTTGTTCATGTGAGTTGGATAGTCTATTAAGAATGATGCATGTTTTGATAATCAATTGAAATATATGAAGGTATACCTTATTTTGTAAACTTCAAACAAACTTTATCATTTGGGTTGTAAACTAATTGCCTAGGCAATCGCCCAGTCTATAGGAGGGTCCATCGCCTAGCATCGCCCAAGCTATTCAACAACTATGCTCCATAATTATTAAAGATTTCCACTAACCCAAGCAAATAGGATTAATAGCATAATCAAATGTTTGTATTCACACTCCTTAAAAATTGCCTCCATCACTCTAAACTTAGGAGTTGCCAAAATAATCAAAAGACTATTCATATATCTCAACATAATCACCCAACAAATTGAGATATCGATTATTTACAGCAAGTTGCTAATAAAGACCTAAAAATTTAATAACCAATAATAGTCCTATCATACATCAGCCTTCTCCTCAGGCATAGTAAAATACTCAAGATGAACCTAGACATAAAGAAAAAGCAAAAGAATTAAAAAAAAGTCAACACCAATAGATGATAGAAGAGTCAATTGTAGACATATATATAGACATATATAACATATTTTAATATTTTATCATCTCATTTCAAAACTATAGGTCATTCTTTATTAATCCCTCTTTGTCATTCAACTCAGTTTGGTCAAAGACTCAAAGCTGCTTGCATAGGGAGTGGATGCAGGACCCCATATGGGTGGGCCAGGGAATCATTCTCACCGGAAGGTTGCGTTTGGTGCATCGCCAGGCAATCTTGGAAAGTAATGTGGATTGCCTTCAGAATAGATTGCCACCATTAAATTGCCAGTAACGTTGATTACTGTGTTTGGTACACACAGGTAATGTTGCAGTAAAATTACTGAAAATCTTGATTAATATGTTTGGTATGACAATCAGATTACTGGTAATGTGAAATCAAATTTTCAAAATACCCCCAATAATTTTGTCCTGGTGTTTTTCTTTTTTCTGATGAAAAGTAACGGAAGTGATGTGGGTGTAATGGTGGTGTGGAGAAGTGGCGGGCCAAGAGGTATGGAAAATTGTGGGCACTGGGAGGTGGAGAGGGGGTGGGCACGTGAGGAGCCGTGGGGGTGGTGAGGATGGGCGTGGAGGAGCCAGGGGGGTCGTGGGGGATAAGGACAGAGGAGCCGCGAGCAAGCAAAGGGAGATGGAGAAGCTGCGAGCCCAGGGCACACACGGAGGGGGGGTGAGGGGGAGGGGGGAGGATTGGATAATGGGTTTTATGTGATTTTTTTTAGAGATAATTTTGTCCAAAATTTTTATTGCAATATTGCCAAAGAAGTAGTGATCTGGATAGCCATCCCTCCCCAAAGCAATCCAGATTGTCTCTCATGAGACAATCTAGATTACCACCCAAAAAGTATACCAAACACAGTAATCCAAATTACCACATTAAATTACTAGTAATCTGGATATATTGCTAGCTACCAAACACAACCGAAAAGAAAGCTCCTAAGAAACGTATGTGTAGACTACTAAATAGTCAAACCATCAAACCCTCTTATTTTGTAGTGGTGTTATCAGTCATATAAGTGAAATAGTGATGCAGATTAGCAGAAACAATGACAAATATTATTAAAAAAAGAAAAATTTACAAAAAAGCAAAGTGAGTGGCAAGTAAAAAACGTGACAATGACATAATAAGGTTATCCTTAATTTAACAAAAAGATCATTGATCTAGTTGTGGTGGAAAGTTTTAAAGAAAAAGGGTCAGATCAAGATAGAAAAGCCAAGATCCAGAATTAGTGGAGTCCCCCAGGTAAAAGATAGAAGCTAGCAGATTATTCCTTCTGTTACAAGCTTCATTTCCTTCTTACAGATTTCTATAATCCGTGTTATTTGAGCCTCTCCATCATGAGTTTAAAACAGATTAGAGACCCTTTTCTTATCAGAATCTTGAATCTCTGCTACTTCTTATCAGAATTTTTAAATGTTTATTACATATTTGGCATGCCCATGCCATCATACTCAGTTCAATAAAAAAGATGCCAAAAACTCATGACATGGCCTTTAAGCATCATTATGTTGTTATTATGCATATCAACAATATATTTTACCTACAATAACATAAACGGTAAGCCTTTGAAACACTTTAAATTACAGTTATACATAAAGTAATGAACCTAACATGACATGTGCAGATTATTATGTTATTAACTTACAATCTGCTAAAAATTATAAATGAAACATGAAGATGGTGATGGTATACAAAAAAAAAAAGCTCTTACATATGTATAGATGCCATCAGCATGATCAACAAGCCATATCCTTGTATGCATATTTGTATCTTAAAGTTAAGAGTCATTGGAAGGTCATGCACATGCAAGCACATGCAAGCGCACATATAAATGCATACATGTATAGCATATCCATGCATGCATGCATAAGTACATATATGCATACATACATACATGTACACATATATGTATACATATACATATAAATACCTATATAAATATATAGAGTCCAGCTAGAATCAGATCGATCAGATTTGGACTCAAATCCGGTCAGATAAAACTCTATAATAAGGGTCCTACATCAATGATCCAAGCCATTGAATGTGATTTACTACCTCAAAACTGCTTGCACACAAAAAATAATATGATTTGAAGAACCTAGCTTATGCATCAAGTAGTCAAAATTTGGATAACCTAAATAAAATTGAATTAGATATATTTATTGATCACTTAATGCATAGGCTAAAGATCTTCAAATCATATAATTTTTAATGTGCAAGCAATTTTGAGGTAATAGATCGTATCCAACGGCTTGGATCATCGATGTAGGATCTCCATTGTCCAATTTTGACCTAACAGGATATGAACCCAAATCTGATCGACCTTACCCAAGCCTACCCCTATATATATATATATATATATAAAGAGAGAGAGAGAGGGAGAGAGAGCGAGAGAGAGCTTGTAAAAGTCATAAATACTAGAGTTCCAAGATAAGCAGGATCATATAGATATGATAACAAACTTTTGACCTCACCTAAAATAGAGCGAACTTGTTCAAGAGCTTCTGGAGATACTGGTCCATTAGGACAGAATGATACTTTACATGCATCATATAGCCTTTGGATTGCAGGCATACTGCAGGAGAGGATCAAGTAACCAGCAGATCCAACCAGACTGAAGCAGGAAGTTAGAAAGCCTTCACCACAAATATATCTCTTAACTAGTACAACAGTATATCAATCAAAAATTTCAAGTTGATCTGCTATAAAAGTTGATTAAATTTACTGCCTGTCTCATCGACATGAAAACAGTTAAAGAAAGAGTTTATCACATAATGTGAACTAAGATGGGAGAAGACATCTTCATGGTGGTTATTATAGTACTTTATTAGGCCTCCCCACAATACGTACCTGCACACTGCAATAAAGACAGAATAATGGATTGTTGTAACAAATATCCTAGCTAATGGTTGAAGTAAAAAGCCAGCGTGGTGGTTTCCTGTGCGTGTCAAGGGGTAATGAGAGTTGACTCCACAATTACAAAATCAGGCTGTTGGTAATAGTTATAGGTAGATATCTCTTTCTTCTTTGTCCGCTCAGTTTTCATAATGGAGAAACACTTAAGAGTGCATCAGTGTGATATGATAGAAATGCAAAAAGAGCAAAAGAACAAAGATCAATAGATTGCTATGGAAACTACTAAAAACAACCACTGTTTTAAATCCTAATGGGATGGATAGCATCCCAGCCAATTCCTCTTAAGAAACGGGATAGAATGGGGGTGGGACTCCGACATCTCCATGGAAAAGAAAAGGAAATTGGAAAGAAAAAAAGAAAGGAAAGAAAGAAGAAGAAAAAGTAAAAAAGAAAGGAAAGAGAGAAAATGAAGGAAAGAAGGAAGAAAGAAAGAAATCGGAAAAAAAAAAAAGGTAAAGAAAGGAAGGAAGGAGGAAAAAAAAAGGAAAGGAAGGAAAAAGGAAAAGGGGAGAAAAAGAAGAAAGGAAGCAATAAAAAAGGAAGGAAAGAAGCAAGAAAGGAAACAAAAAAAAGAAGAAGAAGAAAAAATACAAACAAATGAAGAATGAAATAAAGGAAAGAATAATGGGAGATGGCAGGACTGCGAGGTGTTCCTACAGGATCTCAAACTTTGGAAACAACATACAGAGGAAGTGGTGAAAGGAAGTCTAAAAAGGTGCAAAGATAAATTCCACATAAAGATTGTGGTAGGAAGGGCTTGTTAGCAATGTGAACCATGATTATAGCTATATAATTAAATGGGTAAGGTGCTGCGAAGGCAATCTTTAGGTTATGTTTAACCATTAGGAGGATCTCGAGATAAGAAGAAGATGCTATTGAGTTATAAAGAATTATAATGCAAGGGAATTTTCAATAAATAAGGCTTAAGCAATAGTATGATTATCTTACATTATTGCAGTTGGATTTTCTCAAATTTATCTTCTATGTAGTAACATGGTTCTAAGTTCAGCTTCCTCACCCCAGAACTAATGTTCAACATTTTTGAGGCAATAATCCCATGATTTATCCATTAATGCAGGCAAAATGGTACAATTACTTTCTTCCACCTAATAAATGAGACCATATTTCATATTGAGCAACAAAGTGAAAACTATACTCTTTTGTTTGTTAAGGCATTTGTAAGCTTGGTCATGGCCGAGATTAGAGATAGGATCATCATGGAAAAAAGCCCCTCCAACCTTCCCTTCAATTGATTGGACATATGCTACAATATAGAAATGCCCAAAATCATCATCAAAAGGTAGCCCCATAGTAAGAACATATTAAGAGAAAAGGTGTAAGTCAGATGAGCTCAAGCTAGCTAGGCCCATCTATGATTGAGCTAAGCTCAGGCCACCTCATCTCAAACCAAAATGAAGCTATTCACAAACAGCTCATTTAAGGGATTGGGTAAGATCTTGAGGTCCCCCATCACTTCTACATATATAACTAACTAGTTTCCACGATCGGATCTCAACCTAATAATTAAAGCATTTCTTCTTCTTTTTCCCCAATTATGTTACGATGAAATAAATTATTAATACAGACAGATTTTAATTTATAAATAATTATTTATATATGATAATATTAGTCATACACGCACATTGTTTGAATAGATTTTAAGCTTAACTGTGCAATCTTGAACAAGCTAGACAAAGCTCAAGCTTGGCTCATCTATTAACCAAGTGACCGCATATCCAACCAAACACAAGCTGCCCACAAATCACTTGCTCATATGATAGACCTGATTAAGAGTATGGGCATTCTTGTACCACAAAATGAGGGGTTGAAATTACAGTCAGACTAGGTACGCTAAGAATGTTGACGAGAAAAGCCATATGCCAATAAATTAATTCCAATGACCCATATCATCAAAAGCAACATTTGTCGTAAGTCGATACCATATCATACCAGACGTACTGTATCCGATATGGTACAGTATCAAATTGGTATGTAGTCTCCTATCATACCAACACTCGGTACGTCTTGCCATCTTATACCACACCATGTACCAACAGGATAGTACTGATATGGATCTGATACCGAGATGGCGAATCTTGATTGAAAGAATTTATTCTCCTCCTTTTCCATGAGATGCTCATCTTCATTAAATGCGCCAACTTTTTTTACCTCAAAACAGATTAGTGACCGCCTCCTAGAAAATCAGCTCTTTGTTGCATTGGCAAGTTAGAGAATTGCCTTGCAGAATTCGGATCGTGTGAGAATAAATGCCCCACACTCAACAATAAATGGTGCCTCGGTTTGTTCCCCCTCTTTTAAGTTGTAGTATCAAATAGTTAGTCTTGCTTGTGTCTTAATTTTAGTACGACCACAATAGAATAATTAAAAAAAAAAAGAATGCGGGGACAAAAAGAATCCCTATTACAATCTGTACCAGTAATGCTAATGTACAGATAAAGTATTAGAACAATATCACGGGATGTCCAATCACCTGTTTTGAGATAAAAGAATCGAAACAATAAATGGGATGTCAAATCACTTGTTCTTGAATCAAAAAACTTCTTCGTTTCATTCAAAAATTATAACTCATCAAGAACAAGAAGAAGAAGAAAGCACAAGCGCTTGCAATTAAACGAAATCTGAACTCGCCAATAAAATCCCACTTCCAAACCCCGTCTTCCCATCTCGAATAATTTCCAGAACAAGTCCCAAATGATCGACACCCCAGAAGCACAGGAACCCAAAGAAAACCTACAAAAACCAAAACCAAAACAACAACGCCCCACTCCACCCTTCCTCCCACAAAAAGAAAACCACAACAAGCTCACAATTTCTAAGGGGAGGAAAACACCATCAAACACCGAGATCGAGAGGCGGAGGAGAACATAACACATAAAAATTTGAATGAATTCAAACAAAATAGATAGAGAGATAGTAGAAGAATCCGAAGTACCTCGGATTAGGGTTTCTTCCCAGTCCAACAGGACAGGGAGTACGGGAACAATCGTCGTAGAGGGTGGGTGGGGCGACCGCCCGACTCGGCCGAGCGACGGGTCCGATCGGGCACTTCAGATCATCCAGCGATTTACTTATTTACGAGAAGAGCACTCCCTGGATACGGCGTTGCTGGATTTTTATTGCGCCTTAACGCTGGACCACTTCCGGTGACCGCAGCCACGTGGCAGCTTCCGGGATATCACGCTGTGGACATAACTGCCGACACCTGTGGATCCTTCTAGCATTACCAGTCGTCCCGACAATAAAAGTTTTATCCATGGCCGTCGCATACTTTGCTGATGGTTGTGATGGGACCTGGGCTAGGTTTACCATAGGGTGCTCGAACTGCTGTTCGATAACCAGTAAGGTTGGTAATTGTGACTTGGCAATCAATATAATCCAGAACTTTATGGCGGACTTGGCCTGTGGGTAGATCGAATCCGTACGGCATTCTCATGTCATCTGTACAAAGGAGCCGGTTAACATGCGCCAAGTTAAAATACACAAAAATATAAAAAAAAGTATGACAACACCCTCTAATATAAGACTGTAAGATTACAAGTCTATGCCATCGCTACTCAGATTGTAATTAAAAACTCAAGAGGTAGGAGAGGCAATAATAAACATCACAAGAATTCATAAAAAAATCGATCATTAGATTGTTCTCACCCATCCTCTCGATACTATACAGATGGAGCATCTACTTAAATTCCATCCGAAGATTCTAAAGTACTGAATAGTATTATATTCCCATGGTCCACCATTTGAAGCCCTGACACAAGAAAAACATCCTGAAACCCACCCCAAAACAAAGAAAAATGGCCTAACGATGGTTGCTCGTGCTATCTGGTTACAAAATATGTACGAGATTGTATCAGAAGCCATTGCATAGAAATTTCTAGAATTTGGTCAATCCAGCAAATAGTTATGAATCGTAAAATCTAAGCTGCTTATAAATAGTGTAAGAATGAGCTATAAAATATATAACGATCAGTCTACAGATGAGTCATGCATAGACAAAAATGAGCTGTAAAATTAAAAAATATCAAATTTAGCTCTAGCTCAAGCTACAGTAAAACAACTTATCTAAAATTGAGGCAAGCTGAGCAGCCTGATACTCAACTCACCTTAGCTCATTGCCATATATAATTTTTTTATTTGATTTTAATTTATTCTAAAATTTTAAATGTTAACCTTAATTGCTCAACATCCTCCTTCATAAACCCCCAACCCCCCCCCCCTCCGCGCAAACCGCAACCAAAACTACCCTTAAAAATAAAAATAAAAAAACTCAAGTTGGTTATTTTTGATTGCTTTTTGAGAATTTTCAAATAATTTGGTAGGACCTGTTTAGTTCGCTGGAAGTGGAGGAGAGAAAGAATAATTCTTAGAAAGTAGAAAAGGAGCTTTTTATTTGATTAGAGTTTTAAGAGGAAAGAGAATGAAAAAATCTCTCCTTATAGAAAGACATTTTTCACGTTTTCTAAAAAGTGTGAACTCATAAAAGATGTGTGTTTTGAAACTTTCTATGGAATGAAAATTGAGGATACTTTTTTTTCTTTCTAAAAATATTTTTTAAGATCTATGATTAAGATTTTATAAAATATCAATAGATGGTTATGATGATGATGATGTAAATATATAATTGTGGAGCATATAAATTCTCAAAAATATCATTTAAAATTATTTTTATAAATATTAATATTATATTATATTAATATTATCTTAATATTTATATGAATATAATATAATATTAATATTATAATATTTATTATATTCTAATATTATTTTAATATTCTAATAGATTTATTATATTAAAAATATTAATATTACATTAATATAATATTGATATGATATTAGTATTATATTAATATAATAAATTATTATGATTTGATTTATATTATAATATATTAATATTATTTTTATATTAATATAAGTATATTATTATTATTTATGTAAAATTTAGGAGTAAAAATATATGGTTTTATATCTATTAAAGATATAATAGATATTTTATACAGCTTTTCTAAAAAAATAGATATTCAATCAAACATAAGTCATTTTATAATAAGTTACTTTCTCATGGTCAACCAAACATGTCAAAATTCTATTCTTAGAAAATAACTTTTGAATAAATAACTTTTTGAAAAAAAAAAAAAATTTGTAAGCCAAATAAGTCTTCAGATAGTATCTTGTTATTCATGGATAACTGCCGGTATAAAGTAATTGAATCGTCCAATTGCAGTTATTAAGTTGATGTCTTTTTATATAGGCTAATAATGCCTTTTGTAATTGCTTACCAAAAAATAACAAATTATATTAGCATTGGTTCGATGCCTCCTGTTTGAAATCTCGAATTAATTAGATTTGATGTTTGTTAGAACTAGTCGTATATGATCAATAATCTATGTCAGACACTTGGCTTGTTCAATAATTAAGTCTATAAATGGATTGGACTTTGTCCCTATTTGATCAAAACTTGATTGAGTTGAGATTGGGTCAGGATTTTGATCTCATTTGATTTCCCAAATGCTTAATAAGTTACTCCCACGTTTAGATCCACCCCATCTCGCTAAGACTTTGACTCACTACCTTTTTAAAATATGCTACACTATCTTACCACAAAAAGTTTTTTCCTGGACCCTGAGACCATTGGATTGAATGGTCAAAAGAAAGTTTAGCTCCCGACAGAATACACAAAAAAAAAAAAGCCCAAAAAATGATGGGACCCTCGGCTCCTCCTCCTCCTCTCTCCCAACCTCGCCACTTCTGGCACCTAAAATCTTTTCAGCATCATGCTAGACTGCTCGAGTATTGGTCGATGACCATTGGACAACCTAGTCATCACTTGTACTCTTTTTCTCCTCCGCGCGTCCTCACTATTGTCTTTTTTTTTTTTTTTTCTTTTTTCTTAATAAGCCCTCCTCACTATTGTCTATTATCCATAGCCGGTGATGAGCCACCATGCAGTCTCCTTTTCTCATGCCTTACGTGCCACCACCTTTGCAACTCATCTCCTCCACTCGAGCCCTTCTTCCACTACCGGCCAACCGTACTTTCTCTCTCTCTCTCACCACTCATGTGAAAGACCGTTCAACACTACCAAAGCTTAGCCCCACCCTCATTGCCACCTTATGGCCGCTATTACAAGCCGGCAGTCCATTGGCCATTTGGAAGGGCCATGTGGACTTCCCTGGGTTGGACATGAATCATCTTTCAAGTGTTCTCCTTTTTTTTTTTTTTGTGAAGAAAGTATTTCATTGAATAAAAAGTTGAGTTACAGTGATAATAAAGTCCTCAATCCGCTATGATAGGTAAAGAAAGAATCTAAACTCTACGAGGGTAACCTTAGAATCCCAAAAGCAGCAGCTGAGACATATTACAACGCGGTAACAAAATTAGAACATCAGAAGTACATGAACAAATGGAGCACGAAGTAGATAATAAGGAAAAAAAGATAGGTGCTATTGCAACAGTAATGTGAGTAGCCAAATAAATAAAATTAATAGTTGAAATAGGCTGATAAGTCCAAGAGATGATCCATGATAGAGTAATATTTTTCAGTGAATTAAATCCATGAAGAGAGATAGCTACCAATAGCACATTTGTCGCAGCAGATTGCATAAGAATATAGCTGTAGCAATATGCCATATTGCTAATCGATCGAGATCGGAGAGAAGGCAGCAGCAACATGCCCCATAAATGGTAATAAATAGTAAACCATTGTACCATGTAGATCTTGACTATGCCAGATAGAAGATAATCTATGCCACGTCATATAAAAATGGATTACAGTTATTCCACTGAACCAATAAATAGGCTAATGCAGTCCATGATTTCCATAAGGGATAAACAAACCCAAAATATAGCTGATCTTGGTGAAGTTGTGTGAACTAACAAATACACTGGCCAAAGATATCAAAGCAAGTAGTTAGTATCATGTACAGGTTGCACAACTGAAAGTATAGGACATCCAAAAGATAATCCTGTAGTGAATAAGCAGTATAGAAATATATTATAGTCTATGATGTTCCACAAAGCCGAACGAGCATTGGATAACTGGTTGAAAGCCATGCAAAGAACATAGCATCCTGAGAGAAAAATGTGAATTGCTGGCAGTGCGGTAGTCAAAGTATGTTGCTCTTCAGCTGAAATTTGAGGAAGTTGAAAGGTGATTGTCCTCTAGTGTATCAATGTAGAGCTTTAAACCTAAGATAAAGAAACCTGCAACAAGTAAATAAAAACATCCAAAAAGTAACTCCATATCTTGATATGGTGGGGTCAACACTGAAGTATATAATAGCCCAATAAATGGCCACAACATGCACATCAGAATTAGCCCCCGGAACAAGAGCAGCATCATAGTGAGACAATGCATGAGGTGATTGGCTCTGAGGCAGGGTATCTCTCTACGTTCATTTACAATGGATATGAGACCTGCTATTCCTTCTTTTCTTCAAGCCATTAAAGAAGTATTTGTTTCTTTGTTTCAGGTATCTAGCCATTTACTGTGGTCAAACTATTTCATTTTAGGAAAAGAGAGAAGAAGAGAAAAATCCTAAATATAAAAGAAAAGCAACCAAAGCTAGAATGTGAAGGCATAAGAGCTAAAGAAGAACACCTGACTTCCAACCTTGGACATCAATGATGCAATCAAGTTAGATGGTGAAACAGAAGATCAAAGTTCCATAAGAATAAACCTCTTAAGATTTTCCCTTCTGTTCCCTTTCCTTTCCTCCTGTAAATGAATCAGCCAGTCATGCTTTGCTTGGCTTGTATCTACCCACAGCGATGCTTGATAGTCCCATTTAAGCTTTACTTCGTAATAACTTGGCGTTAAAGAATTAATCAGCAGATTTATGTAATTTGGTTTACTGATAGAAATCGATTGTATCATTGGAGTTGGGGCCCTATGATCACGTTTAAAGAAGGTAGATGCGTCAGATCGTCCCTCTCTAATTCTCATTTTTTTTAGCAAAAAAAAAAAAAAAAAGGATAGCATTTGTTTTGCCGACAAAAGAGAAGAGATCTGGTATCCTATCTCACCCGTGCCATCTAACCATGGTGGCCTATTACATGCTTGTCAGTTTGGATTATGCTATTTGCAGATAGCGGGTTGATGGATTGGAATAAATTATCAGGTGGTGGTTGGAGATATCGGTTAGGTTGTATTTGGTAGCTGACAATCTATCAAGATTGCTAGTAATTTAATATAATAATTTAAATTACTGCATTCAGTATAATTTTTGAGTGACAATCTGAATTATTTTGAGAATGATGGCTATTTAGATTATTATTTTTTTGATAATATCACAGTAAAAATTTTAGATAAAATTATCTTTCAAAAAAATCACATAAAATTTATTACCCAACTCTCCTCCCTCCCCCAGCCTCTCTCCGTGTGTGCCCTGACCCATGGCTCCTCCATCTCTCTTTTCTTGTCCGTAAATTTTCCACCCTTGTCCCCCTCAGTGGTTTCTCCACGCTCGTCTCCACCACCCATGTGGCTCCATACGCACTCGCCCCCTTCCTGCCTTCTAGTACCCACAGTTTTCCACATCTTTTGGTCTGCCATTTTTTCGCATCTTCATCACATGCACATCACTCCTATTACTTCTCATCAGAAAAAAAAAAAAGAGAATATTATGACAAAATTATTAAAATATTTTAAAATTTTAATTTTATATTATTGATAATTTAATTATAATATTAAATATAATAATCAAAATTTTTAATAATTTTATTATAATATTATCCATATATATCAAATATAATAATAAATATTATTAATAATTTAATAATAATAATTTATATTAAAAATAATATATATATATTTTTAAAATTATTTGACAATAAATCAAATGCAACCTGGAAGTAAAACTCTATTGTTATCTCTACCCTCTACTTTTAAAAGCGAATTTTGAGATGCGGACTCCACTTGGGAGGGCAACTCGAATATCTTACTCTATATGTACGGTTTTGCTGTACTTCTCTTCCTCACATTCCTGGCTCAGTTTGCATCACAATCACGTGCATGGCACGTGCAAATGTCTGATGATTAAATGAGGGCGACCTTGGACCTTCCCCATTGCCCTTTCCCCTGTTTCCCTTCTTTATTCCAGTTCCGACTGCCTCCGCTCCCTTCCCCGCTCTCGTGCAACCATCCATCGGAGCCAGTGATCGAGAGATCGATCGTAGAGGAGCGCAATGGCCGGGATTGGTCCGATCACCCAGGATTGGGAGCCCGTCGTGGTCCGCAAGAAGGCCCCGAACGCCGCTGCGAAGAAGGACGAGAAGGCCGTCAACGCCGCCCGACGCAGTGGTGCCGAAATCGATACCGTAAAGAAGTGTATGCCATCATAATCTTCCCCTTCTTCTTATTGATCGCCATAAATGCTACGGATTTATCTTTATCTCTCTTACGTGTGCCTCTCCCTTTTTTCTGGCTAAATTAATGAAAGATCGTTTGGACTTTGATTCCAGTTTTTTAATAGATGTAATGAATTTTCCTCCTGGGCTTTGGATGATTTCTTTGGACAAAGTTCTCATGTTCTACACACACACACACACTCACACACACACACACACACAAAAAGATTTTTTCCTGATATCAAAAGTTTTTGGTTTGATTATTTCTTCGCTGGTGTTGTCATTTAGGAGTCTCTCTCTATTTTTAATTAAGGCTCTGTTTGGTTGCCGATAAAATGAAAGAAAAGCAGATACATCACTAGAAGAAAATGATAGAAAACACAAGAAAATTGAGTTTTTTTTTATTTGATTGAAGCAAAAAAAAAAAACTAAAAACTAAAAACAAAAAAAGTTGTTAAGGAAGTGGTTAAGACGCAATTACGTTGTCTTGAACCACTTATTTTTGGTTATATATTTTCCTTCGATTTGTTCTTTATATGATTTACGACGGAAAAGAAGATATTTCCCCAGCGTATTTTCTTTTCTTTCACTTTGGCAGCAATCAAACAGAGCCTCACTGTCAGCAGTGGTTCAAGAAAAATAAATGGGTATACAAAAAGAAGATAAAGTCGAGTTACTCTTAGGTTATAATTAGCAAATTGCTATGGTTACTTCTCTTAGCATTTTCTCTCTTTATGTGTATCGAGTGGAGTAAAAACATTTGGCCAAGGATACACCGGGATTGCATTTCAGGGGTAAAATCTTCTCTATCAAAAGTAGCCAATTTAAAGATTCAACTGCTTTAGAATATTTGAATTTATTCAAACTGTTGTGTTCAAGATCTATTTCTATGGCAAATGACGAGTTCACCTCGTTTACCTTTTGGGCATGAAGGAAAATGACCACGCAAATGCAAAGGCAGCAGCTTTCTCTCTTCTAAATAAAGGGGAAGTTGATGAACCAGAACTTATTTAAAATTTAAAGGAAATTGTAAAGATTTTATTGAGAAAGGAGATTTCACAGCATTTCTCCTGCATTTTTTCCAGCTTTAGTCCCAAACCTTTTCTTCTTCTTTTCTGAGAATGTTATATTTACTGTTAGCTCCACAATCAGTTGTTGTTGGATACAGACTTGCTCATCCTACCATTGAAGTCCTAACTTTATACCATCATGAAATTTTACATGCATTTGTCTTCTAAAGTATCTTGTTTTTCTTAATATCACCATTTGCCTTGAGGTTCTTTATGACCTCATTGTTAATGCAAGTAAGATGATTTATGCTTTTTTATTGCTTGGATCTCAGTTGAAAGTGTTTTTTTTTTTTTTGGGTGATCAATTCAAGAATTTTGTTTTTCTTTCAATTGGGTTTAGGTGCTTGTGCACCAGAACATAAGTTTGTTATTTGCAATACTATTTTTTAGATAATATTTCTTCATGCCATTCCAAACAAATTCTGAACACTGGAAGATGGCAAGATGCTATATGCTTATGATAGTTGTGAATGGTTCTCTGCTTTTCTTCTGTATATTAGCCATTTGCAAATACTGAATTCCTTTATAAAATAATCCAAAATATGATATGAGCTAAATTACCTAACACTGTGGGAGACTCAAGAGTTTCTAATTTTACCCTTTTTTACCTGTAGCTAATGCCGGTACAAACAAGGCTGCTTCTAGCAGCACAACTTTAAACACAAGGAAGCTTGATGAGGATACAGAGAGTCTCTCTCGTAAGTGCTTTTAGCTTTGTAGGGAATATATGATTACCCTTGTATTTCGGTTATGACACCTGCTTAAGCATTCTGACTTGCAGATTAATTTTTTTAATGTGAGAGTATTGCATCCTAGTTAACATCTGCTTTTGTTTTTCTCAGACAGTCATAATGCCTGTAGTTGATTTTAAAGAGAGGAGGTGAAAAAGATTGCAGAATCACCTTAATTTACTTTTCTTTGACATGCTAGAATCTTATCCCTTGTCGCTAAAATTCAGTTTGTTCCCTTCATGCCATTCCATATTCCATTATATAGGGATTCAGTACTATACTTTTTTATTTTTTTGGCAAACATCAATAATCTATTTGTATTTTAGTCATATGGGAAGTTGTCATTATAATCTGAAGTATTACCTTACAAAGGGTCTGAATGGAAAATTGAAATATGCTATTGATTGAGTTGTCAATTGTATTTTTTTGATATCATTTAGTTCTTATGCACCTTTTCTTGTTTAGCTATTCTGTAGTGATCCATGTCTTTAGTTTGTACAAAGAAATAACCACCTTGATTGCAATATGATTTGAAGCTGTTAAGAATCTTAAACAAATAACAACCTCGATTGCAATATGATTTGAAGCTATTGAGAATCTTAAATAACTACCTACCTTGATTGCAATATGATGGGAAACCGTTAAGAATCTTAAATAATCAATTTATAGGAACATATGGACATTCAAGGGGATCATGACAACTATTGGAACAGATGTTCTCAACTTTCTAAACTTCACCTGGTGCGTTTTTTTTTTTAGTGAAATCATAAGAATACATACTTTTATTTGTTTCATGATGACCTCGGATGATGTCTTGGATTTTGAGTTTAATCTAGTGAATATACACCCATGTGGAGTTTGGAATGTGCATTGTAACCGTATATTTACAAATAGGGCATATACAAAATATTGAAGAGAGGCTTTACATTGAAGATGGACCATTATAAGTTTCGTATTGTGATGGAAGAGGCCTTAAAAAAAGACATCTGATTCCAAATTCCTTTTCAGCTCTAGTTTGAGCTAGTCTTGAGTACAGCAACGAGCCTTGATAATTAGTCCCAGAAAGATGTTATTTTGACCTTTATATGAGTATGCCCAGTTTGTCCTGAATGGAAGATAAGCTGTAGGAGGAGTTAATGTGCTTAGCCTGGTAAGATTTTCAAGCAAAAAAAAAAAAGGGTAGTTGGATTAATTGTTTACATTCTGTTCGTTGTTCTCATAACAAGGATTGCAATGTTGAATTACTAACCAGTCTTTTGATCGAAATTACCCACTAAATTTAGCATATTAGTATGTTGAGACTGCCGAGGCCTTTTTTTATGTTGAGGAAAGGTCCAGGGCGATTAATCATCCAAAAACTGTGGCTGTGGTTCTCCTCTCACCACCAAATTTGCTGAAGCTTTATTCAAGTGAGGAGATACTCAACATGGGATTACTAATTATATCTCTAATTGCATTTCTTGGAGTTATTAGTGATTGATAATTGCTTTTTTTCTGATTACATATACTTTAATAGAATTCTTATGAAAAAATGACCTTAAGTCATGAAGATTCTTCATATCAAACAACATTTCAAAAATATTGCTCTGTTAATAAGGTGAAACATGGTTTTAGAATCCTGACAATTTGGTAATTCCATATGATTCTGAATATACAAAAGGTATGATGTCAATAATGAGGATTTTTTGTCTTCAGTCCATCAAATGAACTGAAATTGCAGCTTTTTTTATTGTGCTTTTCCCTAGTCAAAAGAGTACCATGTTGTCGCTTGTTGAAGGAAATACAATCCTTAATTTGTGGGAAAATATTGGACTGAGAATTGTGCAAGTTGACAGTCTAGAAACTCTGAAGCTCAAGGTTGCTAGATTATGAGTGATAAATTTGTAAAGGTGAATACCTTGCAATTGAAGGTTGTTGTGTTCTTGTTAATGCATCTTGTTGTCTTGTTCAGGCACTGACAGCAAGTGTGGAGCTAGCTCGCCATTTGAAACATCTTGAAGAGGCAATGTGATGTCACCAATGGTGACTTCAACTTTTATAACCCAACTGCCACAACCGCTTCCCCTGCAGGTCCCTGGGTGTGCATGGAAGGGAATTTCCTATCTCTAGGAGAACAGCCCAATGTGATTGCACTTGTGTTAGGGGAGCCTCATCACTAAATACAGCGAACCCTTTACAGCAGTTAGGTGTGGTCTAGGAAGAAATATTCTATATTTCAATAAGCTATAAAGTATAAACTATTATGGTTATCTTCATTGCTAAAGCATGGGGCAAAATATGCTAACTCCATCAAATACATCCCATAAATCAGCAGATACATGGCTTCTCACCAATATGGTTTTCACTTTTCCCTAGGCATCTCAAGCAATGAAATATGGAATTTTGCTTTCAAATGTCTTGAGATTGATTGGGAAGGCATAGAATTTCATTTTGTATGTAAAAATGGTGCATTTGTCAAGTGACATGGGATGAAGAGTAACTATGTCTGGCTGAAACCTTCGTCAAGTTTTTGACTATCGTTATATATAGTTCTCGTCATTGTCATTCTGTTGAAGAGGAAATATTATCGGTGCTTTCTTTAATACTCTATCTAGCTGCAAGCTCCCATGCTATAAGTAGGGGTGAGTTGTGCAGCAGATCCTAACCAATCTATACTGGACATGCATGGTCAAAACTCACACATATGGGTTGGATATGGTTTTTGCAGAAATTGGACCCATCCAAATTTTGACCTAGTTCAAGATTGGGTCCTGGTGAAGCTGGACCTAGGTCTTATTCAACCCACTTAAACCCCTAGCTATGACCTGTCTGATCAATTGGAAAACAAAATGACAAGAAGTAGAGATATAGCCCTTTATCAATGAATAGGTGGCATACAGCAATCAAGGTGGTAGCATCCAGTACTGAAGCATGCATAAAGACAGATATCAAGCATTTGTAAAGCCCTTTAATGCATATTTCTCCTGCCAATGAATTAGCAATAAATTACAATCAAACATCTTGAAATCTTAAAATGTTTCTACTTCCTCCAAGCAATCATGTCCCTGATCATTTTCTAGCCTTGGTCAAATGAAAGATAATTCTAAGCAAGCAGCCTGTTTTCAGCTTCAACTGGTGAAAGTTGGTAATACCCTCAAGTGCTTAAATTTACTGTTAAGCAATACGTGAGTCACAGTATGCTTAGAAACCACCATCATATGTTCATTACCCACAGCCTGTGAGAGCTGTTCACTCTAAACCAGTTGGGTTCTGCCAGTTGTATTGTTTATTAAGAACTATATCACTTCTAAGCTTAAACTCCTGTACAACATCCCAATTTGTCATCTCCATGACCGAGGGAGTTGACATAATTCCTACCTAAAATGCTTCAAAATGCTTTTGCATTATAGCAACACATTAGGCTAAATCAGTGAGTAGAACTATACTCGAGCTGTATTGCTGAGTAGAAGCCTGCCTTTTATTTTCATATTCTTCTTAAGTTTCTGCTTTCTTCTCAGTTTTCATGACAATGGAATTTTAAAGAACGAATGGAATCTTATGATATGACGAGAACCCAGCATTATGTTGCCTGTGGTTATGCAAACATGTCTTCCACCTTCCACTCTCAGCCAACCATTTTCCTTGTGACTTGCTACAAAACACTGTAAATCTGATGCATTAACGAATATGGTATGCTTGATCAATTAAATATACAAAATGAGGATTATATGATATATGGATGAGGGGATGTTCCACCTAAATCATGTTATGTACTACCACAAATACCAGTCTTACTTGTTTGATGGTTAAAATATTATGATATCTTTGACTATGTATTACTTGGTGGGCTATTTTGCACTTATTGCATGATGGATGGAAATGCAATGATTCTGAAGAACAAATTAGCATGTCAGCTAGATAAACAGTGAATAAGTCAGTGGCACCTCAACCTTATTATTTTCTGTCCAGGCATGGATCTCGATTTCTCTATTGCTATTACTTGTATGTAGCTTTGCAAAGGCGTTACTAAAATTATATGCATGCAGACTGGTTTGGCCCCTTTGTTTGAGATTAGGTTTGGAAAATTGTTTTCAGGCATACCTATGTATTCATATTGGGATTGAACTTAATGGGTTAGATCAGGTTAGAATGGGGTTTCATGCTGACATGACCCACGTACAATTATTCTAATTGGATAAGGAACTGTTTAGATTACTGTGTCTAAACTTGGAGCTGGAATTCATTGAAGAGGTTTAGTATTTGTACCAAAATAGTCTAAAAAAGGCATTTGTGTCCAAACTTTTTTTCCAGCTGAAATTATAGAACTGCCTTGTCTTCTAGGTGCTGGGAGAAGCAACAGTCAATATGCTTGAAACTTGTTACTGAAAGTAAAATACTAGCGCAGTATGGAATTCACAAATAGCATGTAACTGGTAGATAACATGGTCAATTTGTATAAGATACCTTAGTTGGTGGGAAAATGCATGAAGTTTGAGCCAGTTTTAGTTTTTAGTCATGATGCCTTCCAAGTTGAACTGATTGGTTTTTTGTTGTGCCATGTCACTCTGAAGTGTTTTGATTGACTGGTTGAATAATAGCTATCCTTTCAATTTCCAATGCCACGACAAAAAGGCATATTTTGATGCCAACAATGTCCATGTTTTCACCTGAATCAGATGAACGAGTGCCAATGGAGCTGAAGAAGAATATCATGCAGGCTCGAATGGGTAAAAAGTTGACTCAGGCACAACTTGCGCAGGTATATTTTGCCCCCTTCGTTTCTTTCAGTGGTGTTGCTTTGATTTCTTTCACATTCTCAAACATCTTAAAATGCCACAGCTGATCAATGAGAAGCCCCAAGTGATTCAAGAATATGAATCTGGGAAGGCCATTCCAAATCAACAAATAATCACCAAACTCGAAAGAGTTCTTGGGGTGAAACTGCGAGGTAAAAAATGATGGCAAGCCAGCGTGTCCTATCAGCAAACGAGTCTATAATGAGTTTCATGTATGCAGCATTTGTGTCTGTTTGGAGTTTGTGCAGTTTGGCTTGGTGCATGAAGAAGACTCTTGTTGCTAAGGTATGAAACTCTGTTGCCTAGGAGTGTTTTAACTCTTCTAATTTGTTTGTTTAATCTGTAACTGGAGATCAATGTGCAGTTTATGTGGTTGTCACCTTTATGACTCGTTTCTTCTGTTTTGCAATCTGTTTATGTGTATGTTTCTGGTCACCAAAACAATTATTTAGGGTAGGCTCCCCCCCCCCCCCCCCCCCCATTTAAGGCACCCACATAAATGTGGATTTGGATTTATAACTGGAATCTACAACGTTTCTTAAATCTACATGAATTTACCTGGTTCCTAACCGGATTACTAATTTGATTATCTTTGTTATATATAAAGAACACACCCCTTGTAACCAGAAAAAAAGAGCACACCGCAAATGCTATTTGGGTTTGTACAAGCACCTATTGTTGCTTTAACATCCTTGCCTTCGCCAGCCGACTGACTAATTCTTAACTTGTGAAAATTGATATCTCACATCTCTGTAAAAGAACTTCCTAATTAATAGGCTTTGGGCATATAAATATCACTATTAACTCTGTGTTGTTTCACCAGTGTCATGAGTCGGTTTTGGAACGCTAGCTTAATAAAGTTTGCTAAACATAAGGTGAGTACTAGAGGCCGAAGAAGAAATACTGTTGGATCCTCCTGATTTTTATTTGTGCTCTGCACCCACAATTCTCGTAGAATATACATTTAAGTCATGTGGGACATGTTTTGTAATGGAACAGATACTCCTAATTGGTTATCCCAATTGAGATTGTAACATAAACTGGTTTCAAGTTATAAGTAGTTGGTTGATTTGGTTCCTCTGCAAGGTCCTATACCTGGAGTGACCTCGGAGAGCGCAAAGTATCTAGGGTTTGTTACCATCCACTAAGGTGGAATTTTCTGGTCTCTCTACCTAAACTATTAAAAGCTGTCGGTCCTGGGATTTGGAAACCTTGGGTCTCAAAGTAAATCCTAGTTCAGTTTTGAGGCAATTCCCCTTATCTGTGCCCTTGACAAAAGGATGATCATAATTCCCATCACATGATCCACCGATATGCCTTCAATTTTCTGTCAGCACAAACAAATAGAAAACTAGATTTTCCACATGGTTGAAACCGAACAAACCCTAAAATTAAAATCATATTTTCCAGCAAATAAAGAAAAGAATTTTCTTTATATTTGATTATTCTCTTGCATAACGAACAAACACATACAATCATAATTGACCTTAAGAGACCAACTCCGATAACATAGGATGACATTAAACCAACAACCAAATCCTACCTCGCCTAGTTCATCAATCCCCAACCACAGCTCAAACCATCCACTTAAGCCGCCCAGTTCACCAACCTCCCACACGGTTCAATCCATCCGCTTGAGCCTCTCTTTTTTGAGTTGATCAGAAAACTAGACTGTTAAGTTTCCCTGGTTGGTGGCATAAGCGAATACATGTCACAACTAAAAATTAGAAGAAAGACCATGGTATTGGTTTGGTCTCATTCCCACGCTACCAAATGTGCAATATCCGATTTGCTTCAGAGATAAAAAAAAACCTCCGCAGCTATCTGTGGTATCCGGTGCACAACAGGATAAATCTCCAACAAGAACTCCCCATCCCAGCAATCAAGGAATAAAAGTCTCAGTCTCTACAGTAATAACACAATCACATAGTGCAGGATAATATATCTAGATGGGTTTTATTCACAGGCAAATTTTGTACCAAAGCTGGTGAGGCAGATGGCAAATGCCTGGAATGCTGAAAGTGGCTGTCGGTAGTCCATGGTAAACACGTCGTCACCAACCTTCCCAAACTGAAGTAGCACGGTATCCCCATCTCCGATCCCCCATGGCTGGCTGGGATCTGTTATTGCCACCAGCTGAAAATTTTTCACCGAAGCTACTGTGACCCGGCCATGAAAATTCAGGCACCAGCACTGCAGATGCTCATGCCACCTAGGAGCTTTGTTCCTTAGAACTACAGATCCCCCAGGGTTCTGTCCCTTTGACTTCATAGAATCATCCTCTGCGATTTCTTGGGTTGAGGGGCATTGCAGGGTGCAGTGCATCCTTCTAGGTCCTCTTGATTTTAGTAGGTTGAATTTGTAAGAAACCTGTCCAACCTCAAAGTTACTTGATGAGACCTGAGGGCTGATTTGCTTGCTGGCAAAACGACGGCTTGCTCGGCTGCTTGCTGCCTTTGCACCATCATATGGTGGCCGGCTGTCATAGATTGTAAACTTTGTCCCCAAGAAATCAGATCTGCAAGGAACATATGAGCAACAAGTTAAATCTATGAAAAAAGCATATCGAGTCAGCATGCTCGGTTAAACTAGGGTAAATTGGCATGCATGTAAAAGTGTGGTTTATATTTTAAGATAGCTATAGTCACTTATTCGAAAAGAAGCAATTTCTTCAGCATGCACTCAAACAAGCTGGCGGCTTCTCTTTTCATGTAAAACGGGTCCAAAAGCTGATATTTGAAACAGGCATTAAGAACTCATAGATGGTGTACAAAAAAGCATATTCTTCAGGATGCATTCAAACATTGGGGTTCAAATATTTGCACGTAAAACTAGTAAATAAAAGAAATTATGAGATAAACTTTGATGAGTATATAAATAGGTTGATACTTGTCTCCTATTTTAAAGATGAAGATATGAAACTTTATATAACTTGCAGTATACAGCAAAACCAATGCGTATGAGTTAGCATTTTGGTAGATCAGCACCAAGCATATGCATTTGCACGAGAGAAAACTGATTTTAAAATTAAATTCAGATGACCACTTTTCTTCTTTTAAGAAAATATGTAGTCATCAGGACTATAATGGATGAGGCCCATTGGAGAGTTGATGGCTCAGGGCAAATTGGAGGTGGTTCTGCCAGAAACAAAACAGATGTATCATTAAAAAACAAAATCAGATCCTCGGGATGGAGTCACAACCCCAAGCATTTGCATTATATATAGAGATATAGAAATTAATGATTTGTTAGTCTCAGTTAAGATCTAAGCAATTTTATATGGGTGAACTTATTGACCTGCATATATTTGGACAGACGCAAGCAGCCTTCAGTGGAATCAACCAAAGACAATTTCATAAGCACAAGGAAAAATTTTGCTTTATGAGCAAAAGCTGCGAACAATGATTCAAGTGCCCAAGTGGTATCCAAAATATTTACAAAACAAGAATTCTAGCATAATATCCCAAAGCAGTCAATGTTTTTTAAAATGGCAGGAGTGGTTGGACCTAATAGACTTCGCACCCTACATGGGGTGACTTCCATGGCAAAGCATAAAAAACAACAAAAAAGGTGATCTGCTAACATCAAATAAATAAATGCTGCAGGTATCATGGAGAGATGTAATAAATATTTATCCTATCCATCTCTTTGGAACCAGCAAAGCAATAGAAGATATACACCAGAGGTTTCAATCTATGCATACATAAATGAACACCAAGCAGCTATGTTAGTGCACACATCTCTACCAGGCAGAAGATGCACACATTTTTGTGTTTCTGCGCATGCAATCTGTACACACGTCTCAATCTAATTATGTAGGCAAACATTTTATACTGATTGCAAGAAATATAAAAAAATCAGATACATGTTGAAAGAAGTTAAGCAGAAGGGGGGAACCTCATAAGAAGTGTTTAATTTTTAAAAGCAGTAAAATAGATAGCATAAACGGACATAGTTCCATTTTTTCACCGAAGGATAACTAGAATAGAACTTGTCCAAGCATCAGGGAAATGTTGCTTGATAAAAGAAGCAGAAATTAGAATGCTGGAGGCTCACCTCAACTTTCCCATATATGCCTTACTTCCTTGGGACAGGTCATCCGCATCAAGAGAGATAATATATTCAGTGTGGGCACCATTCCTAAATCTTCGAGCTGCCAATAAGAACTTCCCTTTATCCATGAATGCTGCAAGAATGAACTGAATAAGCCACAAATCCAAGAACTGTAAAAGTTGATGCACCAGCAAACTAGACATAGGGAAAAAGAGAATCCTTGAACAAATGGTGAATCTCATTCAACCTAGAACATGTGACAATATAAAATCCTCCTATCAAGATCAAAATTCATCCGAGTTAAATAAATAAAGTCAGAAAAGTCAATCACATAGGTAGAGAAGCAAGAGATTTTTTTCCATCATTCAAGATTAACATTAGGCACAATGTAACAACACACTACAGGTCCATAAAATGCCTAAAAATCTTTTTACTACATGTATAGATGTGTGTAGATGCACAAATTCAGCCTCAGAAAACTCCCTATGATAGAATAGGGAAGAGTTCAGAAAATTCAGAAACCACGTAACAACATTGCCCCACCATTAAATTCACACAGACCATCGTCCATGATATACCAAGCTTATTGATGCCTTAAAATTGGTCTCCAAGAAACATAGATTGCCATGGATAAGGTCCTCCACTCTGCAACTCCATGAACAGGAGTTAGCCATCTGTGGTTTCACTGTTCTAACCAGTCAACAGATTATGCCATGTCACCTATATAAGAAGCATATTCTGACTGCCAATCATTGATGGCAACCAATTCCATTTAAAGATTGACCTGTAGAAAAATGCACCAATGTACAAAGCCCATAGATAGCCCATTTCCTGTATGTTCATTGCAAGGACTAATTCTCCAAATCCTCCATTAAAAATAATGTACTTTGCATTCCCCCATTTTCACATATGTGCAACCAATCTAAAATAACATACTTCAATGTTCTTACATAGACATGCATGCAACCTAGATACATGGCCGGCTTTTGGTTAAATAACTTCAAGGCTGGTACTAGCTAAATCACTAGCCATAACAGCATGGTCAACAAGCCCTACACATGGCTTAGACATGTAGATCTTTAGCGGCCATTAATGCCAAGATGACAAACCTTACAGTGTGCTATACCAGGCTATTTGAATTTAAATCAATTGGCAACTTCTCTCGAACCATCAAATACAGATCCAGAGCCACTCCTAACAGGACCTACGTTAATATGCATGGGCAGGAATGGAACCAAAAACAGGAAAGTCAGAAGAAAGGAAGTGACTTGCCACAAGTAATAGCCAGCAAAGCACTATAAAGAGAATAAGCATCAGCTCCTCTTAAGAAAGAAACAAACAACATAAGTAAAATTAGTGCAAAAACAAGGTCAATTTAACAAAAAGTAAGATGCATGATGAACCAGCAAACATCAACCAAATCTAGCATAGAAAAAGCCAACAAACATCAGTATATATACCACTATCCAACTACTAAAATTACCTTATGGGAACAAAAAGACTGAACCAGGAAAACAGATAATTAGCACAGAGGGAAGCAATAGTCTTGAAAGATGAGAAATCTAGGCCAAAAAAAGTTGCAACAAGTCCATGAAAGAAGTTGCAATTATCCCCATCAAAGATTACAAATGTGGCTAATGGCATCAACAACTCCAAAAAAAAAAAAAGTGCAGAACCAGAACTACAACAAATGAAATCGGTACTGCAAGGTCAAATCGAACAAAAACTCATCTCATTTCCCTCAAAAGGATCTCAGTTGTCCCAGTATGTAAAGCTCAAGCCTGTGAAAAATACACAGAGTATTCCCTTGATTACACCCAAATATGTGTGTTCACCTTTCTTTCCACATGGCCCAAAGGGAAGGAGAGAGTTTATTTCCATGGCATATTGATTTTCGAGAATAGCATAAAGAAGGAACTGTCAAATGAATATCTATGGAAGCTAGATTGACTAGCATACAATAAGTAGGAAGAAGATTGAAGCATGTGAAAGAGCCAAGCCCAAGTGAGGAAGTATACAAAGAACATTTTGAGAAAAGGTAGCAACTTGCAGAGAGATAAATGTCCCGAATTTGTTAAGTAATGTTCATGAGAGCTTCAAGTGTAACATGCACCACGAGCCAAGCAATGAAGATGAAGATAAACCAAAGAGGTCACGTGTCAAAGTATTAAGATTGTTATTTGAAGTGATGGTAAATATCCAAGAACACAAGGCAAAGGACTCCATACAATTCAAAAAGGCAAACATTTGATCCAGTACCAACCTAAACTGTTTTTTGATATAAACATAAAGAGGTAGTTGGATGCTGGCGATCATATTGTGATATCTTGTGATGAACAGGAGAGCCAGTTAGAATGGTATTTTTGAGGAGGGCATCCGTAACTGAGTTGAAGTTGAAGTTCTCATTCACATTCATTTTACAGAACCACAATTCATCATGCAGTTACAAATATATCAGCAACCTAAATTGACGGCTTTAAGTTAGAATTCCTACAAACGTAAAGGATATAATACAAATGAAGTAGTCAAGCATCCAACTGCCCCCTGGAAGTTGAAAAATTCTCAAGGACATGCTGGTAAAGCTGTATCTCAACCACTGCAACCATCATGTTGCGTAATAAATTTCAATTTCTTAATAAATACGTCCCAGCACCAACCAAATTCGATTACATAAAAAAAATAAAGCTTTATATACGCAACTAGGCACTGCAAAAAAGCATGTTCTTTGACCATCAGCTATACATAGATGCAGAAATCTTGAAATAATCCCTCATGAGAAGACATTATATACAAATACGTACTCACACAAATATGTACTTACTTTGTGTCAAGCCGAGATATAAATAAAATGTCGAATTCTTCTTGTTCCTTTTGATAAAGCATTGGATTGGTGAGTCCCTCGGCCCTGGCTGCATTGAACCTCACATTTCACATCCAATTAATCCTAACCTTCCACGATTACATAAATTTATGGAAAATAAAAAATAAACCACAAAACTTAAAAAGAAGATCAAAAGCATTGATACCCGAATCAAAAAAAAAACTCACACAAAATGGAAATTTTTTTTTTTAAAAAAAAGAAGAGAACCCCCAACAACAAGCCCCAAGATCCCAACCTTCCACCAGATCCACGCCCAAATCCTTAAAGATTTAGGGGAAAAAGAAATCAAGAACAAAAATCACGCAAACAAAGAGATTAAATCGGCGAAAAACCCCGGATTTACCTGTTTGAGGGAGGCAGGGAAGGTGATCCGCCCGCTTTCCAGGGGGGATCGGACGATCCCCCTGGTGATCTCCCTCCACCGCCGGCAGACGCAGGCGCAGGACACCACGTCCTTCCGCAGCGGCCACTTTTCGCCGCCGGCCTCCACCCTCTTCACGATCTCTCCCAGCAGCTCCGGCAGCATCCGCGC
Source organism: Elaeis guineensis (assembly GCF_000442705.2). Taxonomy (NCBI): domain Eukaryota; kingdom Viridiplantae; phylum Streptophyta; class Magnoliopsida; order Arecales; family Arecaceae; genus Elaeis; species Elaeis guineensis. The sequence continues at coordinate 10,421,730 of NC_025998.2, read as the reverse complement.
CCACCGCCCCTCCGCCGGCGGCGCCGCCTCCTCCTCCTCCCCCTCCTCCCCCTCCCGCAGCGGCGAGCTCCTGGCCTCCACGAAGAGCTCGTCAGACGACTCCGACGACGCCGACGACACCGACGACCATCTCCTCGATTGAATCGCTCTCCGCCGCGACGCCATCTCTCTCTCTTTCTCTCTCGAAGAGAGAAAAGGGGTCTCTTTTTTGTCCCTCCCTTTCGTGGGAGGATGGCTTTTCCCTCTCTCTTATTTTTTTTCTTTATTTTTTATTCATTATTTATTTTTTTTAGCTCTCGGTTGCGGGGAAGAGGGGAAGGGAGTGGGGACGCGGAGGGGGGTTTGTACAGGATACGGGAACCGTATCTGTATTGTAATTAATATTTAATTGAGGTGATTAATCTGAGGTTTATTAATGGAATAGATATATAATTATGATGGTGATATACTCTGTCATCAGTTAACTCCGTCGCTAAATTTAGGCTAACAAACACTGCGATCCGGCCATTGCCGTTTCGGAAGCAAGGTGGAAGAAAGGGATGCTATTTGTGCCCACCATGGAAGACTATTTTGGTGTTGATCAAGCCAACGGGATGCCGCCTACATTTATCTCAACACACACAAATGTCTCAAATTACGGTTAGGGCATTAGTTGGGAGGAGTTCAACTTTGCAATGAAAATGAGAACGAGTGGTTTTCATTTCAATTACTTGATTGCGGAGAATATCTTGATCCTCCAAAAATACAATCCTGACTCTTTTCTATCATTCAAAATGCATTCAAATTTCAATTCTATTCTAATCATCAACTAAATGTATTGATAGATACGACGATTTTGATTCTCATTTTAATTTATTTCGATTCCGATTTTGACTTTAATCATGAACCAACTACATTTTCAAAACCTTCTCCCTCATAGAAAATACAAGAATGCTATAGTTATAGTGCATCCATGAGATTACCTTGATCATCAAATAATAGTTTTAAAGTTTTCCAATCTTACATCGGTCAAGCATGTAAATTTGAACTTACATAAAATTGTTAGTTGATTAATCATTTTCTAGCAGTTGTGGAGGGTTCCAGCTTGTTCGGCAATAGCCAATTGATTGATGTCTCTTCCTTAAGGACCACGTTCTCAGAGGAAATCCAAGATTCAAATCCTGTGGATTCTCAAAGAAGGTCCAAGAATCAAATCTGTGATATTGTTAAGAAACTACAAAAAAAAATTATTCGACCAACAAAATATTTGGGTTGGATATTGATAATCTAAATGTAAATTCTGCCCTAAAATAATTCACAATCTTATTGAACCTTGATGAGGCATGTCTTTTCTTCTAGAAAATTTTCCAATAATTTTGAGAATCCTCTTCAGTTTGCTCCCACACACTCCCATAAGCCAGGCCATGTTCCTAAGCCTGGCTACGTAAATAAAAAGTTTAAATTTGATTTTAATAGATCGTGACTTGATGCAAGGAAGAAGAAGATGCCCCCCTAGACCCCTTCACATACATTATAAGCCTCGAGGGGAAGGGAAAAGGCTTATCAAGCTCTAGAGGCATGTAGTCAATAATAGCACATTGTCGCCTTTGTGCTAGCTAAGGGCTCATAGGTCTTCGTGTGCTAGGCCAGGTTCCATCAAAATTTAGCAAATAGAAATGAGCCATGTCCGAAATGGATGTGACTTGAGATTTCTTATAGCATCAATCTTTCATCTTGTATATCTTGGAATAATTTCATATGCGCTTTTATATAGCATTATTACAATCTCTTCCTTTCACCATGGAATAATTATTCCATGTGCGCCTTTGTCTCAAATTGGACTCTAGCACTCCCTTAGGTGTGGTATGGGTCATGACAACACCCACCCTAACTTCCAAATGGATGTGGATTTGTCATCAAGCACTCTCTCCTATCCAAGATTATCTCATATTGCTTGCACCATGTGGTCATGCATGTTGGATATGGAAATGACTAGTTGTGTCCATGATGATAGGGTGTATGTGGTGCGGAGAAATAATTCTCCTCATGTACAGCTCTTTCGAAATGACAGCACCTTCTAACCTTATAAGCAAGTGGGTGCGATCATTGGTATAACTCAATTGACATTCTTGCAAACTTCTTATTTATAATACCTATCTTCACTATTAAATAAATAAATAAAAGAATAAAGAAAACCTCTTGAGGCCTGTGTTCTCGGTAAGGGTGCTGGTGGATTTGGCCAGATTCCATTACCTCCCTATCTCATTTTGGGCCTGTTGGGGCGTGGTTCCATATTTTAAGTCAAACACCATCTATCCAAGAGTTTGGATTGGGGTCCAGATGAATAGAAAATGGAAAAAAAAAAAAATGGTTGAATTGGATCAAATATATGCTTAGATACGAGACCAGGTTGGATTAAGATCCACTCTGAGAGTCTCAGGCAAATATTATTATTTAGAAAGCTCAATTTCATTCAGTTTTTTAAATTATCCACTAATATCTTATGCACAAGATGTATTTAGCAAGATTTGTAAAAAAATATAAGGGGTACAGGGACAAAAGTAAACACTACTTGCCGAGTTAACTATCGGGTCTGAATCCAAGTTAGGCCTGCTTCATATATCTAACTGGATTGGGTCAGATCAAGGTCAGATTAGTGTTTTTTGGAGGGCCCACACTTGACCTAAAAGATTCTGTATGTTTGTCCTTGGGTCAACACCCAATTACTTTGGTCTATATACCTAGATTAGACCTAGGTCTACATGCATTACTAACAATTCCATATCTTAGCACACAGTTGAAGAAAGATTAAGTTAATGCAAACAATCAGCTATTTATGCTACACAACATGAAAGTTAATAGAAATCTACTTTGATAATTGATTTAAGCTACATAACTTTTTCTTATTGGATCCTAATTTAACTTGAGTATATATATTTTTTTAAAAGAAAGCGATGAAGCACCATCTATATTATAATTATCTAAATCCCAATAATTGGGGATGCACTACCTAAAATTCAAATTCAATATATATATATATATATATATAAGCCAAACATACATGTCAAGATAAGTTTGGTTTGCCACGTATCCCTTCCAAGGTTGATTAATTCTTCCTCCGAGTGAGTGAGTGCAGTAAAGTTGGATTTTGTCAAACAAGCATACTGATATTAAACTTTCTACCACAAACCGGAGCATCCGCTTAAAGAGTTGAGTGCACCTTTCAAACATTTGTATCCTTTGGCTTTTAATATTTAAGCGATAGCTCCTCTTTTTTACCCAAAAAAATAAAGAGTTGAGTGCACCAAATGCATTTGAATGGGATTGAGAGAATAATTCCACATGTCACCAACCCTAGGGCGTTAGCCTTGCTCACCTAGATCCAAAGTCTTGCCAAAAGACAAGTAGGTCAAGAACATTTCTGCTAACGATATCCAAAGGGGAGACAACAAAAGAGTGATGCAAGCTTGATTGTCTAAAGTTGCCTAGTAGTAAGCAAATACTGTTCGCCCTCTTCTTATTAGTCAAATCCTAACCATCTACTGAGGTATATCTAGGTCCCACCTAAGGCACGTCCAACATTTTCATCTCAACTAAGACATCAACTTATGCCTACGATGGACACCCTCACCTATGAGATACATATAAAATTGTTATTTTCTAAGATATCAATTGATATGATAACACTTGACTATAAAAAATACAGTTATTCTTATTTTACTAAAAAGAATTTGATGGCCAATATGTGAGAACTTTGACTGATAGGCAATTTTCTAAAGTGGAGAGAATATTCGAGAAAAAATCCGTTCGCACTGCATGCGGTGATTGGTCATGATGGGGCTAGTGAATTTTTTTTTTATGCGCGTCCGGCTTGAGCCAATCATCCATGCGGTGCATAAAAATTTTTCAATGCTGAGTGAAGGTTGGTTGATAAATCGATCCTTGTCAAACCTAAAATTTGATTCATAGTTTGGCACATGTGCATCCCTAGCCCTGTCCGCTAAGAGATGTGGTCCAGTCAGGTGTCCCTTTGTTGGGCATTTTTTCCTTCCTTTTTATTACCAGACAGCCACATGATACTAAAGTGAACATTTTTTGGACTTTTAATAAGAATACTAATCTTGTTTAAGATTGAAAGGAAAGCTTCTCCATGATTAAATGCCTAACATATTTTCTTCTTATGATAAATTCGTAGGGTCTGTTTGGATGACCGGGACCAAATCCTATAAAAATCATGGGTTCGAGATAATGCAACCATCTAAATGAGGTCTAACTCAATCTGCTTTAAAAATATCCAGCGAACTATTTCAGTGGATTGGCTTAAATTCTTAAAGTCTTTTCTTCTCTCTATGGGATTCGGATCGGCCCACTGCAATAGTTCTTTGGATATTTATAAAAATAAAATCTAATACAGGCTCATTAAGTAATTATATTAGTTCAAACTTCCTATGAAATTTTGGGTCTAAATATCCAAACAAACTCTTAAGATCCAAAATCTAATAGGATTTGTGAATTAGACCAATTCAACCAGCAAAATGAGACTGAACTAGACCTATATTCATAAAGATCTAGAGTATATTTGGAGTGGACCAACTCTTATTCATTCTTGCTTGGAGACAAGCATTACTGAATGATACATGACATATTGTAGTGGAAAGCCATTCGTTTTTGAGATGGATGATGTGGTAGACATCCATAATGGCACAGAATTACGGTGCAAAAATTGCACCACAAAGGATCCCCATATCTTCAAAAATGTGGAAGGATAGTAGGTATTGACTATTGATAACTGCCAAGAGGAGGAAGAACAAATTATGACGATAACATTACTAACTAGGACGTAGCAAAATACAATTGTAAATGGCGTGGATGGATACCTAGTTACGGTGAATTTGATCGGATGTAAGTGTAATAAATATAAATCTCAGGAACAAGGTTTGATAATTTATTCCATGAATAATTAGTTGCTAATCTTGTTCGATCTGGCAATTGAAATAAAGTTTCTCCTTCCCGATGCAATTTGGCCTGGTTATTAATCGATCAAATGATGTAATTGTGTGATTAGATAGAGAAGGAAATCCTAGACTCAAGAAATCCTTAATAAGACTGTCACAGGAAATGAACCTCTCTCCAAGTCAATTGCAGGTAAAAGTTTTGGAAACTTCTGTCTTCCTTTTTTTTCTTCCGGTGTGCAGAACTACAGCCCCTTCCTCTTCTATCAATACTCCAGTTCTCAGAAATGCTCCAGTTAATTCTCGCCCAACCTAACTTCAGCCCAGCCTGTATCAGAATGCATTGTGCATGCAGAAAATTTAGTTATATGATTTAAACTCTTACCATCTGGCTCATAGAAGCTAACATAAACTGAGATGACAGCTGATAAGATATTAAGAATTAATTATGTTAAGATCTTATAATCATATATATTTCCACTATATCAATAGTATTTTAATCATCGTCAGACAGATTGTTTATGATATTCATGTACCTTGTGGGTTTTAAAATTCCTCATTCCTCCATCTCATGAGTCAAGATAAACCGAGATCTTTGGTTCATCCTAATGCACTGCAAGTTATTGGATGCATATTAGGATTAATAGAACATTAGTTTTAATTAAGACTCAAATTGTGTGCAAACAACTTTTAATCATGGCCCTATTTTCAACTTATGCTAGTACTTTCATCTGCTTATAATGACAATTAATCATGTGTGATGAGCATGATCGTGCACATATGGAATCAGATAACTAGATAATAGACACTCAAATTCTGTGGTCCGCATTCCTAAACTTCACTAGGTATATCTTAGCCCTATAGAACACAACTGATCACGTTGATCAGAATCACCGTGGTCATCAACACGTCAAATAAAACAAAACATTGCAACCAAGGTAACCATTCAGCCGCTAAATCTAAGTAATACCCACTATTCTTTACTTGCATCATCAAAGACATAATCCAGGTACAGATTGCGTCTTTCACATGAAAGAATAATTCAGCTTTTTTTCACAACATCAACTGTTAGGTGCATAATAACTACTTTGAGATCTGTACAAATGTGGAGTGTTTTGAGAACCATACAACATGCATGGTTGAGGTGGTGAAGAAAGATCAATCATTCTTTTGTGCAAAAGATATAACACAAACTCTTAAAAATTTCTAGCTGGAAGTTTAGAACCCAATATGAAAGCAAAAAAGAAACAGAGAATTTCAGTAGCCTATGGGATATAGTATGATAACACATACATAGTATATGGAATAAAAAAAAGAAGCTTTTTTTCTTCTTCTTTTTTTTTTTTTTTGGTTGACACAGCTGCTATGTTAATGAGAAAGCAAAACAAGAAGTACAAAATAAGAGGCTGGGAAACCAAAAGAACAATGGCCCCCAACAAAACACAACGTAACTCATACAACAAAAGTCTTACAACTATGGCCCATTGAAACCATACAAACAGTAGGAAAGAAGAAGATCACAACAGAAGCAGAGTAATACAACGTAAGATACAACGGAAGTGATGAGGCTGTCCATTTTGTAAGGCAGGAAAAAACTCCAGCAGCTTTAGGGCAGGTGGATAAATATTTGACCATGAACGGTGACAATAACTCCTCAGCAGGCAGCACAGCAGCACTGAAAGAAGTTTGCACTATATCCAGTAACAGAACATTAGAGGACGTAAACGAAGACTAGTGAAGTAAACGAAGCAAAGACCAAGAACAAAGAAGATGCTTGAACGCCATAGGAGACGATACTCTAAGGACAGCTGCCATCGAGAATGACTTTGTGAGCTCCGGAAACTTGATACAGAATACTGAAAAGAATAGCGGCAGCAAAGAAGGAAAGTAGATTGTACCGTACGTAACCGTAGTACTACTACACGAGGATCTGGTCAACTTAGCCTCGTTGATGGTGGTGGGGGTCGTTCCGCTGGCCCCACTCGCGGATGAAGAGGTCGAGCCGCTTCCCCGGCCGCCAGCAGCAGCTCCGCCGCCTGCAACGGTGTCAGTATCTCCGTGATCAGCTTCCTCGTCGTCGACAACCTTACCCTGTCCGCCTCCTCCACCATCCTCGCCATCGCCTCCGCGAACTCCTCCATCGCCGCCTCCAGCTCCCCGTTCCCTCCATCATCCGCGTCCGCCGCTGCCGTCCGGCCCCCTCCTCACAATGGGCAGCAGCGTGCTGTCCGCCACGTCCTCCTGCAAGGTCGCCAACCTGGCGGACAGCTTGTTCTCTTCCTTCAGAGTCCATGAGTGGACGTCGTTGACAAGGGCCAGCTGGGCTGCGGAAAGCACCACCAGCCCCCCGGGCAACGCGTCGCCGCTGCTGGCGGAGGCGAGGATGTCGTCGAGGTGGGCCTCGAGTTCGTGGCTGGAAAGGGCGTAGAGGAAGCGGATGGAGAGGGTGGGGGGACCGCCGCCGAGCCAGAAGAAGGAGTTCTCGAAGGAGGAGCACCACGGAGGGGAGCAGAAGGTGGGGCCGTCCTCCCTCGCCAGCGCCCACCGCTTCTCGGCGTACTCCTCGTGGTGCCTCATGGTCTTCTCCACCAACTCCCTCAGCTCCGCCTCGTTCTCCCTTCTCTCGCTTTGCATGGCCTCGAGCAGCTCGTGCAGGTCCGCGTCCTGCTCTCGGACCGACTCGTCGAAGCAAGAACGGTACCGGCGATCCATTCCTCGACTTCTATAGCGGATATGAATTATGAGACCAAGTTTGGAATGGGAGAGGGAAGGTGACAGAGAATTTATAGGGAGAGGAGGGTGGGGTTTGTGGTCGGTGTTGCGGAGAAGGGGGCGTTGGGTTTGGAAGTTGACGGAAAACGATGAAGAGGGGATTGGAACTGGGGAGCTGGAAGGTGGTCCGAACTTGGGTGGCACGGGGGGGATGGGATCTCATGCGGTACTTAAAAAGTACCATGGAGTGCCGTACATGTTTTAAGCTGTCCATCAAAAACTAAATAATCTCACGCGCTTAATATGCATGTTAAAATATTAAAAAAATAAAAATAAATAAATTCTAAAAATATTTGAACAGTATAAATAAATATCATAAAAAATAAAAATAGATAAATTTTAAAAATATTTAAATAATTTAAAATAATAAAAATATAAAAATATAATGTACTTTTTTTAAGTTCATTGTATTTTACGCATAGGTTCGGATCCTCTATGGTGTATCAAAAGCACCGTCGTGGACGGTGCATTATTGGATGTACACCATCTCATCTATTTTCGATGGATTTGACCTGGATATTTGAGGTAAAAGATCGTATAAAATTCATTCACAGATTTATAGTACATAGGATCAACGTTAGATAAGTCTGTAAACAAGATACACCTAATGTATAATATAAAAAAATATTTTTGAATAATTATAAAATATATAAAAAATTTTAAATCAATTTGTATTGGGTTCGTGGAATCTGATCCATCTTTTTGACCCAAATTTTATTTATGCACTATGGTTGGTAGTCGTGAGTCCCACTGTACAGTCAGTGGATGGGGGTCAAGGAGGCAGCACCCTCTTGTTGGAGGGATCTATAAGATGGAACCCCACTGAATAATGGGAGATGGTACACACTATTGATAGCTGTAATTCTCCTTCCAAGTCTCGTTGAAATAGAAGACAAATCTGGAAACATTCTTATCAATTGTTAACTCTAATCCGTAATATAAATAGATAATTATTGGGCATCAAATATATGAGAGTCAGTTGCTATGCTGTGTAGAAGAAAAGACGTGTGAGAGAGAATTGCTTCTTCATTTTTTGTATTCTTGTAAACTCGCTGATTATATAATAAAAATTTTTTGTACAGTCGTAGATGTAAGAGCAAGAGACTCCGAACTACATAATCCCTATGTTCTTATGTGCATGCTATTTGTTATTCTTTTTTTCTTCCTCTTGCTATCTTTTACATCTTACTGTACGTAGGACCGAGCCAAAATTCTTAACAACTGGATGCTCCAAGACTTTTGTGCATACAATAGATTCTCGTAAATAAGAGTTTTTGAATTATAACATAACATGCGAGAATCTTTTGGTCAATATAATGCTCTATAATTTTTGGACCGCATAATTTTTATCAATAATAAAAAATTTAAATAATTACACAATATGCAAGAATTCCTTAGTCGACATGTCCCATGATTCTTGTTCTATATGAGTGGGAAGGAATGATTCTCGCCAATAATTTCTTTGCTTTCCACCTCGTTCTCCATTCCCTCTCCGGATTTCATGCAGCGGAACTGATTCAAGCATGGAGCAACATATGCAAAGGTGGATTACAAAAAAAAAAAAAGAAAAAAAGGAAAAGAAAAAGAAAAAAGAATGGAGCAATATAGATATGTTTACACGGATAGCTCCATATTTGGACTTTTCCATCATTGAGTTGCTCGATTTGGTTCAATTATTTTTTTTTCTCAGTGAGAGTTATCATCGATTGGATCAGATCTATTGATTAGTTGATAGACCGATCCAGCCATAAAGCAACATGCATGAAAATGAATAAACCAAAAGAGTAAAATAAATATATTTTCACATATATTGCTCCGGCGGATCCTGATCCAGCTAAAAATTATACCAATCCCCTGGATGGAGGTAGGGGAGGAAGACACGAGTTAAAGGAAGCACGTGGACACGTGGACTTCATGAGGAGACGCGACAATTATTGAAGGAGAACGTGGCACGGCATGTCTCCCCTTGTGGGAGAAGTATCGGCCTGTCACGTGAAGGCTCGTTTTCATGTGAAATTGTACCATTTAAAGCTCATTTAATATATACATATAAAATAAATTTTTAAAAAATAATTTTTAAAAAATAAAATTTTAATATATTTGATTGATCAGATTTATTATAAAATAATTTATGTTTGGATAAATACATAATTTTTAAAAAAAATTATATAAAATACCTATTATATCTTTAGTAGATATAAAATCATATATTTTTATTCATAAATTTTATATAAATATTAATATTATATTTATATTAATATAAATATAATATTAATATATTATAATATAACATTAGATCATAATAATTTATTATGTTAATATAATACTAATATATTAATATTATATTAATATAATATGAATATTGTAATATAATAAATTTATCAATATAGATATAAATATAATATTATATTGATATAAATATTATATTAATATTAATAAAAATATTATATTAATATAAATATTAAAATATAATAAATATTAATATTATATTTATATAAATATTGAGATAATATTAATATAATATTATATTATCATTCAGTATTTCATCCTAACCATCTATTGATATTTTACTAAATTTTAGCTATAGATCTTAAAAGGATATTTTTTTAAAAAAAATACCATCACTTCCCATATCATGGAGAAGTGCGAAAATTCATCTTTCTTATGGATTTTTATTTTTCATGAAATGTGAAAAGTAATTTTTCATGAAAAATATTTTTTTCACTCTCTTTTATCTAAAAAACTCTAACCAAACAAGAGTTTCTTTCTTCACTTTCCAAAAAGTCCCTCTTCCCTCCCTTCACTTTCCATCAACCAAACGAGTCCTTAGAGTAGGGATGTTGGCCGGAGGGGTGGTCAAGCTGGAGGACATGCACCGCATCTTCTCATTCTAGTTCTTCGAACTAGTTTCGAGGACATCCAGAGTGCCGAGCGTGCATCTATGCATATCGTTTGTCGGCTTGGATGACATCTAGAAAATAACAATGTTCAAATTCATTATGGGCAAATATAGTGTGAAGCTCAAAAAGTTCATTAGAGGAATGGGTCTTGACTTCTTTGTAAGTGATTCAGATTCGAGTCACGATGGATGTCAGAACTTCGATTAAATGGCAGGATGTGAATAATTAGGAGAAAGTTGATCCTGGCATTCTGAGTGAGGATATTGGAAGTAGTTTCTGATCCGTCAGATCTCGATGAGATTGGGATGATGTACTCATCTGTTGGATTCGCTTATATAGTAGGAAGGAGAGTCCTTTCCCAAATTATCCTCCGAATCGAATATTCTTCAGCAGGATTGGGGGTTTTGTGGTCACGTCCAGAGAATGTAACAATACTCGGACGCCCCCTTCCTAACCCCTTTTTTCTACCCAAAAAAGAAAAAATTCATTAGAGGATGGTAAGAACTCTTCGCTTAAATTTTACACACAACTTGCAAGCATCATGCTGCAAAAAAAAATGGTACATAACTTAAGAGTAATAAAATATATATGGTATTTTCTTTCGAATCTATGTTTATTATATCTACATCTAATAGTTTATAAAATCTATGCTTATATTCGATTCAATTAATTATATTAGTAAAACCATTTATCTCATAAAAAAATTGAAATTATCTATTGATGAGGAGTATATATATATATATATATATATATATATATATATATATTATATATATATATATATATATATATATATATATATATCTATGTTTATTATATCTACATCTAATAGTTTATAAAATCTATGCTTATATTCGATTCAATTAATTATATTAGTAAGACCGATATTAGTAAAACCGTTTATCTCATAAAAAAATCAAAATTATCTATTGATGAGGAGTATATATATATATATATTATTATATATTATATATTATATTTTATATATATATATATATATATATTCTTGTATCCTTGCTCATCGTTATGTCATCTAATGTTATTTTGATTATTTATTAAATTTTTTCTGATGTAGCATTTATGTTCCATTTAAGGTTAATAGTTCGGCTAATATTCTCTAACGTGTTGAAGTGTTGAGAAAAGATAATATTAGGGGAGATAAGTATAGGCCTTTGAAACTATTGGATATATAATTTATCTAATCTCACCAGAGATTTTGCAATTTACTCAATATCTTATTATGTTAGCATTCAAGTAAGATGTACAAAATTTTTATAGAAAAATTAGTATATCACATCCATGGTTGCATGTCTTTTAGCCCTTGCTTTTCTTTGACGGTGTCATGCATAAGCATATGGAGTGGCATTTTTTTGGTTACTATAGAATGAACATATATGGATGGAGACAACATTGACAGATATTTTAGAAAGAGAAATAGATAGATAGATAGATGGAGAGAGAGAGAGAGAGGGATTGAGGGAGGGACGGATGGGAACAGATTGAATTTGGTTTGGGTTAAAATAGAGGCATTATATATAAAAGCTTAATCCATATCTGACCCGGATAGGGGTTTTATCTTTTGCATGAAAGAAAGATTCATCTTTCTTCATGCGAATCCAATGATGAATCATACAACCATCGCTTCAAGATCTTTGTAGGCTAATGAATGGAAGGAAGGGCTTGAAGTGCTTTGAGAGCTATATGGGTACCATCCAATGGACGAGGTCATAAAAGAAGAACGATCATTCTTTCACATAAAAGATACAACCTGCATCCACCCAATCCAAAGGAAGATCAGGTTGAAAATCTTTGAACCAAACCCACCCATGAGGAAGCCCCCTTACCTTACCCAACCTAGCTGACCTGCAATATACTAATATGGCCTAAATAAGGCACATATGACTTTAATACAATCTAAACCGAGCTGACCTGACTCACCGGACTTGTCCCAATCTAACGTATTTTGACCCAACAATATCAGCTGATGCAGGTTCGAATCTTGGTTTGAGTATTTCTTAATGAAGTAACCATGATTCTGCTGTCAAGAGCAAAATGAGAGAGTGTGACATGAACCAACCCACAATATCTTGGCAAAGTTTGCGAAAAATTCTTTCGTCTTTTATACCTCTCACCTAATCCATCCCACTGCTTGAGCATGTAAGAGTACCTGACAGTTTTCAGTTTTTAATGAATAATCTATGAGATTCACCACTTTCAATGGATAAACTAAACAAATTTCCGCATAGTTCCATCATTGCCTCTTCGCTCAGAAAACACAGCGAGGGGTTTTTCTCTTATAACCAATGCTAACTAGGATAAAAAAATAAATATTCTTAATAACAGCAACATTTTCTTTCGGAACTGGAACCACACAATCTCAAAACCATCCTATCCGCATTCATCTACTATTGCTTCTCCCCAAGCTTGATGCAAAATATCTTCCAACATCAACTTCTTTGTCAGATAATCACTTGAAACAAGCTCCCGGCAGTTTCTGGGCTGCTCTCACTTTGGCAGCAAAAGGTTCTATAAATAAGGTGATCTAATTAGTGCAGTTACATGATAAGTAATCAGAAAATATCACTTTCCATGACCCTTGATGCAATATTTTTGCATGCTTTCAGCATTTCACACTTCTAGATCTTCACCTGAACAGATTCATAATTATAATTTGTTAATAAAAAAGAGGGGTTGGTAGCATCAAAGTCCATGACATATCATTGACTTTAATCAGTTACTGAAACAAGCAGCTGCCAGAGCTTTGATAAATAACCATCGAGAGATGCCTCAAAACATAATACAGTAAACAGAGGCATCATTAACATGTTCGGCATTCTAAGTTCGACTAAACTAGTTTAGTGGACCTGCACCATTTGGGTCTTCTCTAAAGACTGCAGTCATGAGGTCTTGTTTTATTTATAGTACTTCAAAGCAGGGAATCATGATGTCAGCATATCCGAAAAGATACTTCCTGAATCCTGATCCTCATAAAATTCAGCTTCTGAAACTATTCCATTGAATCACATTTGAGCAATCTAGTTATCTCTTTCAAAGGATAATCTCTTGGCATGGGAACTCTAATTTTACTGAGGAACATGCAAAGAGCTCCTAAGAATATGAAAGGATGAGATATTTCAAGGATTATGCAATGACGATTTAGACAAAAGGACTCTCAAATTTTTTAATGATGGAAGTCAATTGGCACAAGGAATACCAAAATCAAACCACCAAGTTAGAGTGAGATTAGTAGGCTAAGGAGAATGCACTGCAATTGTTGACAAGGATTAGGAGGCATCCAATAAGTGACGCCTCAGCAAGATTGCATATTGCATCCTCTTTAATTCATCTTACATGATTTCGAATCTTGGATTGCAAGGCAATACAGATTTGCTTGAGTGGCTAATAATGATAAGCAATTTTTAGAATCAATTATGAGTTGGATTTGGTTCAAGACAATTGGGTGGATGAGTATTGACAGAGAAATGGAGAATGCAGAAGGTGAACCTCCATGGATGAGTGTTTTTATGAATGGAGGAATGGAGAAAAGGAAATGTTTCTGAATAAGGCAAACCCGTAGAAAGGGATGCAATTTGTTGCAATGGTCCATTGTCTTATATAAGGAGAAGAAACACTAATGAGAGATGGAGAAAATGATTTGATAAAGTTGATCATAAGAGGTGGAGGTGGAATGGGGTAAAAAAGAATCTTTCCTTCATCATATCTAGCATAGAAGGTATACATTAAGGAATAGCCAGCAGTTGCCAGAAAGCTTTTGTGTCCTGGCCACAAAGCACAAACTTCCAAATCCTAAGATCCTTGATCCCAAGAAAAGTTTGTACAAAAGGAGGAATAAGGCTCGACAAGGCATGTGGTTCCCGACATGGAATAAATAGCTCAAATAATTTGCTGCAGCTGAATGGGGTGCCTAAACTTGGCCCACAATACAGATCCCACAGCTTGTACAACCTGCTTTGAACAACTTTATATATTATCATACCCAATTGAGAATTTTCAATCGAAGGAAATTTGTTTAAACTTGGCACTCCAAAATTTCTTTGCAAAACCTTTACTATCCTCAAATGGAGCTTACAACCCACTTCATGAGTTTTTGCACCCTCTTTAAGGTTTTAATGCTAAAACAATAAAGTTGTTAGTGAATGAAGTATTGATCCAAGTCAATCTTTCTAACAACCAATCAAACCATGCTTCAACAACAGCTTGCACCTCTCCAAGTCTGACATTCACTCACCTAAAATAATGTAACTTTGAAAAGCTAGAGGTTCTATTTTCAGTGCAAATGGTTCCATCTTTAAGCTGTGAGAAAAAAAAAAAATCATAATAATGCAAGAGCCTTTCATTCTCCTTAAATCATTAATTTGCTCCTAAGAGCCCACTTCAGATGGGACAAAATGAGTTTAAAGTTTTAATTATCATAGATGATGATCTTTCCCTCTACAAATTGTGGCCTAATCTCTCTGAAATCATTGGCAAATTTTTGTAAGTACAAATAAGTTCTAAAATATTTAAGGGTCATTAACTGCGAGGAACACAAAATTCGATACATCTGCACTGCCAATGACCAGGTCCCTAAAAGGTAAAGGATCCGAGATACAGCCAAATCAGAACACAGGCCCTAAAACTAGAGACTAATCCTCAAATTACCAAATACCTATTCCCTGTTGCCTTAAGAATAACCTTGACTTCATACTTACCGAAATTCGGAAGTCCACCCCCCTCAAAAATAATACTCCTATGTGACCTTCCAGAAACCCAACTGACTCTTACATCCTTTCAATATTTTTTATGTTCCTAGGCATTAAAAATTGAATCTCATACTCTAAACTAAAATGCATGTAGCAACGATCCATTAAACTTATCAATCTAAAAAGAAGTCGCTGTTCTAGTTCCCTATCTGTTTGTCAAATGATTAGGAAAAGGTTCAAAAACAATTTCAAAGCAAGAGGCAGAACATGCAAAGCCAACAAAACTAAGTTTAATACTTGGACATTAGAATTTAAAGCTCAAGGCAATCATTCTGATCTTCTTTCTCAATTCAAGCTATTAAGATCAGGTGGAATAAAACATTTTTGACTGTCATCCATAGTGCTAAAAGGTCCAGCAAGATCTCCTGTTCATGTTTGGGAAGTCGCCAAAGTTTGCCTAACAATAAAGCTTTGTCCTGAAGAGATTTGTCTCAGAGAATAGCTATACCTTTGTAAAATAAGAATCTCACCACAAAATTATAAGGGTCACGTGCAATCTACTTGTGGTCTCCAAATCCAAGAAGCGAATGGCCCAAGATTAATAGTTAGATGTGAGGTTGAAGTCACTGAAAGGGTATCCTACATCAAAAGGCAAGCCATTAGTTTAATTTAACACTGAAAAATGTATCTAAGATGCACATGAGCTAACTTCCGAGAGAATTCTTCAAGCCAAACTGCCACTTGATTCACTTAAAGATGCTTCATTTTGAAAGATGAATATCCATTGAATTCTATAAAATTTGACACCAAAACAAGAGCCGAAAAGATTTGTTGATAATACAAGAAGAGCAAGCATATTCCCTAGTACATGGAGTCATGACTGAAAGAATAATAAATTAGATGGACTGGGAGGAGAAAAAGGAAAAAGGAAAATTTTACACTTGTTCATTTCTATTCGGTGTCAGATGCAATATTGACCATGGGATGCGACCCGTACATGAGATTCTGCAACCCTGGCTTCAGCTCCTTGTTACAAAATTCTTCGTACTCATCTCTATCTCCTGCCTTCTTCTTCACCTCGACCACCATGAGCGACGGGGTGAGCTCAAAAATCTCTGCAGCTATTGTCAAAGGCCCTTTCTCTCCCTCCCTCGTCCCTTCCAAGCTCACCCGGCAATCCTTCTTCCTCACTGTGAACCTCACCACCTTGGCAATCTCCTCCAATTTTGATATAATCTTCGACACAGGCTCCCCTGAGATAAACCTGGCCTGCTCTCCTCTCTCCTCAAACAGACCAGATAGATCGAATCCCCTTGAGAACGAGATAATATCGAACGCGTTCAAGCTTGCTGGCCTGGGGAGGAGCGTCCGCCGGTGCTCTTCGGACAGGGTGGCAGGGCAGGATGCAACCGAGGAGTCGGACTCCGACCCGGACTCGGAGGCCTCGGCTTCCTCCGGATTGTCCTGCCGGTTCCGCAGCGGGCTGCTGCCACCGTCGAAGTCCTCCAGGCTGTGCAATTGGTCATCCTCGACGTAGAATCGGATGTGACGGAAGCCCTTCTTGAACCACCGGTTCTCCATGATCGGGGGATGGTGATTCTCGTCTGGGGATTTGTGTCGAGCAGGTGGGCGAGGAGCCGGGTGAGGTCGGATGAGAACCACCGAGGGCACCGGAATTCCCCTTTATAGATTTTCCGGTACATGGACATGACGTTCTGGTCATGGAAGGGGAGGTATCCGGCCATGAGGACGAAGAGGATGACGCCGCAGGACCAGATGTCGCCTTGGCGCCGTCGTAGCCCTTGCGGGCGAGGATCTCGGGGGCGACGTATGCCGGGGTGCCGCAGAAGGTGTGGAAGAGGCCGTCCTGGCGGATCTGGTCGGAGACGGCGGAAGGCCGAAATCGGAGACCTTGAGATCGCCGTTTTCGTCGACTAGGAGGTTCTCGGGCTTGAGATCGCGATGGAAGACGCCGCGGGCGTGGCAGAAGCCAACGGCGGAGATAAGCTGCTGGAAATAGCGCCGGGCGACGTCCTCCTTGAGGCGGCCCTTGGCGACCTTGGAGAAGAGCTCGCCGCCGCGGACATACTCCATGACGAAGTAGATCTTGGTCTTGGTGGCCATGACCTCGAAAAGTTGCACAATATTCGGGTGGCGGACGCGGCGGAGGATGGCGATCTCGCGCTTGATGTGGACACGAGGCCGCCCTTGAGGATCTTTTCCTTATCGAGGGCCTTGATGGCCACGCACTCGCCGGTGTTGACGTTGCGGGCGTGGTAGACCTTGGCGAAGGTGCCATGGCCAAGGAGCTTACCCACCTCGTAGCGGCCGAGGAGGAGGGCCCCCGGGGCCGTCTCCTTCTTGCCCTTCATCGGCGCCGGCGCGTCCGCCATTAATGATGGATTGGAGGAGCTCGCGAGCTCCTACCGTACCTTCCCCCTCGATCGCTTGCTTCCTTTGTTCTCGGTGGGACTAATCTCGGGTTCCAGGGATTCGAATATATCGGCCTCCACGGAGAAGACGGCCGCTCGAACCTGGGGGAAGGAGGGAGGAGGGTTTCGGCAAGCGAAAGCTACGTTAGAGAGGCGTCATGTTTCCTAATGTCCCTCTCTCTGGCACCTTCCTCTCTATTTGCCGTGGGCCATTCCGCTCCAAGGCGCAACTGGAAATTTCCTCCAACCGCGGGATTTAATGCTGCACGTGCGCAGCTTCAATAATATCCTCCCAAGCACGCATCTTGAAGCTACACGAGCGATCACGCTTGCTTCCGTTCGAATTTTAAATGTTCGTGCGGGGAGTGATGCAGCCCCCCGTTCCCCTCTGGTTCTCTTTTTGGTGGATGAGGACCCGTTCACTGACTGGGGAGAGAAAGCTAAACGGCGCAAGAAAAGTCACCAACACGCATGCGAGGCATTATTCGAATGGACCGGACCCTAGAAACACGTCCGGTTGATTAAGGATGTTGGGACTTGTGTATAGCCCCAGGGAGGGAGACGGCTGGCAGGTGACCTAACGGTCCAGGCATGACATTGTTATGTCCGCGTGGCGAGAGGAGAATGGACAATCTGGGGGCGGGATGGTTGATCGTTGGTTGTCGGTAGCGGGATGCCGTACAGCTGGCGATTAGTGTATCAGTAGATCGGAATGGTTGACGAGATTCGGCGTATATGCCTGTCTGTGTTTTTTTATTTTTTATTTTTTTGGCGACCGCCTTTTTTGTTTTGACCAACCTAAGCCCCCCTGGGAGAACGGCTAGTTGGTTGGGAACAGCGTAAGCGGCGTGCTTTGCAGCTGGATGGATGCCACAAAAGTGCTGAGTATGAAAGATAGAGTTCCCATCCACGAGAAGGTATTGGTTAGACGACCGTATATATCAATAATTATTGATTGAAATGGTTCTAACAAATGCACAGCAAAAGCAGCGTACTTTACAGTTGGATGGATGCCAGACCACTTGAAAATCGCAGAGCAAGAAAGGAGGAGGGTCCCCACCGCTCACGGGAGGATATATTACTTCCATGGTGAGACTTTTTAGCAGGGCTTGCAAAATGTGATTAGGCTAGCCAACCTTAACCGGACCGGATTCAAATTCTAATTTTTTTATCCATTTGATCCATTTAATTCATTGAGAAATAGATTGGATCAAATTAAACAGATCAAGTAGATTACCGGTTATTAAAAATTTTAGCAAACTATATAGATTATATAGGTTGACCGATCAAGTAACTTACCTATTTATTGAATTGATCAAGCAAGTTAGATTGGTTTATCTATTCGGCAGGTTTAGATTTTAAATCTTAGACTGTTTATATAACTCAACCAACCCAATTGCCACCCCTACCTCATAAAGAGCCTAAATTGCACTGATCTTAATAGCAGCCAATCCCCCTATTCCACACAAGATTTTAGCAATTGGGCTTTTGTTATGGTACTGGTGTCGGGGCACCTAGCATTACTCTTATAAGTTTTTTAATGAACAACACTTCCCTTCAATAATTAAAAAAATGCATCGTACAATAAAAAGGAGTGAACCAGGTGCAAGTCATCGTGCTGTTCGCACGCTTGGAGTCACGGATTTGGAGCTTGGACGGGCCAGTTTTGGCGGAAGAGGGTCTGGTGGGGGGTTTTCGGACAGGCCTGGGCCCTACTGTGGACTTCGTTTGCCTTCTCTCAAACAGAAAGATGCGAACAAATTTCTTCAACAAGAAGAGAGAATGATTCAAACATCTATCTATTATGTACATCGTATATTCCAAAAACTAGTTTATGCTATATTATAAAATGAGAGATGAATATTGACATTTACCAAGCAAAATGCCTTTGATTTTTTGAGAAAATATTAAATGAAATTTATTTACCAAAGACAATTTCAATAAATATAAAGAAAATGGGTCCATTTTTTGACCTTTTTGATTACCAATTACATAAATTATTATCTCTGAATCCTACACATCCATCTTCCATTTTTAAGTTTAATATTTGGAGGTAAAATCTTAAATTGACATCCTAATATTCTCTCCGGTTTAAATTTTTTGCATGTATATTTTGCTTTCTACTAAACCTGTATCCCCAAAAACTGTAATTTTATTTTTTTTTTATTGAACATAGATCATACAGGACTGAGCTGCCAATCAGAAAGAAAAAGATAAATTAATTATTTTGCATGTATACTTTCATATCTACTAAACCCGAATCCCCAAAGACTGTAAATTTTTTTTTTTTTGTTTTATTGAACATGCATCATACATGTATGGGCTGCTAATTAGAAAGAAAAAGATAATAATTATAGAAATTTCAATTGCACAATAGACATGTGAGCCTTGGTGCAATGTTAAGACGGCTGATGTTGGTGTCTTTGGTTTGAAGTGCAAGAATAACCTCACCCTGTGCACCTATGTATGAAGAGTTCAAATTGTATTTTTCTTGAGAAAGAATGATTGATCTTCTTTTAGGACCTCAATCATCGGATGGTACTTACAGATCACAAGGTTGGCATCATGCTTTGAAAGCGGTATAAAGCACGGTCCAATGGTTAAAGTCACAAAAGAATCTTAATTATCTTTTTATGCGAAAGATATGAAACGGATCCATGCAGAAAAGACTGTGCATATTTGACCCTTTCTAAACTTTGGAGTGGTGAAAGTTTTGTGCACTGGCCCGGTACAACAAGGGACGCAAATGGGCAGAGCCTTATCCAAGGCCCTTTTAGATTTACCACGGAATCGGCCCAACAATGCTCATTGGGCTGTGTGCCATTCCCTTGGCCCTCTCATAGAGTGCGAGCAGGGCCAGAATTTAAGTTGTATTTGGTACCTGACAATCTATCCAGATTGTCGGTAATTTAAAGAGATCTTGTCGGATTACTACATTTGATATATTTTTTGGATGACAATATGAATTACTGTATTTGGTACGTTCTTTGAATTATCTTCTAGAAGGTAATTTAGATTATCTAAGAAAGGGTGGGTATCCAAATTATCAAATATTGATAATCTGATAATAAAATATTTGGATGAAACTGTCCTCATCAAAAAAATAAATTAAATTCTTTTTTTTCTCTTTTCATCACGTAAAGCTGCTCATACTGTTGCCTCCAAACCCTAGCTACCAAAATCCCCCCCTCTCACCTCACCTCTGGTCAACTTGGTGCTGTTCAACTCATTGCCGATGACAACTCTTCAGCCAGGGGGTTGGGGTGCGGTGGCTAGGGTAGCACGAACGGTCGGGGGATCGGAATGCAGTGCCGGAGGCGTGACAGGCAGGGGGTTGTGGGGGATGGGGTCAGGGGACGGCGGCACGGGTGGATGAGGGTGGTGATGGAGGCGGCCACGAGGGGCGCGGGGTGCGGATTCGTCGAGGGGCCAGAGGGGGTGCAGGAGGGTGGGTGGAGGCACGGACGGTCGGAGGGCGATACCAAAGGTGCGATGGTTGGGGGTACTGCGGGGGGTAGCTAGGGTGCGTAGAGCAACCGGAGGTCGTCAGGGGGTGGGGGGAGGGATGTGGCATGCAGGGGGAGGAGAAGGAAGGAGAAAAAAATAAAAATAAAATAATAAATAAAAAAATAATAAATATTTAAAAATAATAATAAATTTTTTAAATTTTTTTATAATAATAATAATAGCCACCGAATCATCTATTTTGATAATAAATAAGTTTTATCATTAAAAAAAGTAATAAATAATTTAATTATTTTAAATTTTAATATATTAAAAAAATAAATTTTTGAATATATATTATATAGATTGATTTGACTAAGAATTTGGATCACTGATTCTACTAAATATATGTTAAAATATTAAATTAATAATTTGATTTAAAAATATTTTAAAAATTTATGTTATATTATCGATAATTGATTATCATACCAAACATATCAATCAAGATTTTTAATAATTTTACTGTAAAATTATCTGCATGTATCAAACATAATAATTAATATTATTAATAATTTAATAATAATAATTTATTTAATAAATAATTTAAATTATTTTTTAAAATTATCTAACAATGCATCAAATGCAACCTTAGGTTTAGACCCCAAGTAACCCTTGAACCTTAGCCAAAGGTCAACTCAACTGTGTAAAGATGCACTTGTTCCTCTTAAGCCTTAGCCAAATGTCAGTTTAGGAATCTGTGCAAACAATTGAAAAGTAAAAGGTCCCAAACCAGCCTTATTTTGATTGGAATTTTTTTTTTCACGCTTTTGTCCCATAGAATCCGCTTTATTGGTACCGGATCATGTCCTTATCACTTCTAAAGCTTGTATTCTCCATTCTACGCCTCTTCCTCCATTACAATCATCTATGGACCAAAGTCAATTCAGAATGTCCAAATGCCTTTGCTCTTTGTCTACGTATGGGTTTCACGCTCCTGCTTCGTCTCAAGGAGTGTAATCTGCCAACTTTTGTGATGATGTTAATGCTTCACATTAGCTAATAATATTTTCACACGTCATGGTAAAAATTACGGAATTCTTTTGTTTTATTGTTTTAAAATTTTATTTCAACCCTCTCTTACATTGGGATTCGGGAGGTTGGGATAATTGGAATAGGGTTACACCCTGTTGTGCATAGGACTGTTAATGAGCTGAGCCAAGCTCGAACACCCTCTTTGTTCGAGTTCGGCTCAAATATGCAAGATTCGTATTCGAGTTCGTATTCATGTTCGACGAATAATTAGATATCTTGTTCGAGCTCGATTTATTGAGAGAATAAAATGTTTGAGCTTGGCTCGAATTTGACTCGTTAAATAAATCGAGCTTGAGCCGAGCTTACATATGTCTAATAATAATTATTATATTTAAATTATGTGACTAATTATGTGTAAATGAATGTTTAAAGGAAAAAAAAAAAGATTTGAAGAAAGATTACAATAGCCTACATAAAGGATGTAAAGATATTATTGTACGAATAATACAATAATATTTTAGTCTTTACATATCTTTAACAATCCAGGCTCATGAGCTTTCGAGCTTGAACAAGAGGTTGTTCAAGCTTAAGCTCATTAAACTAACGAGCACCATCTCGGGCTCGAGCTCGAACTTAAAACTTCATTGAGCTTGACTCACCAAGCTTCTTAACGAGCTGGATATAGGCTTGCTCACGACCAGCTCGATTTATCAACATCTTTAGTTGTGTAGGCATTTGTGTACAGCTCTCGTTTTACTTTTATTCTGACAGCTTTAACAGTAATCCAGTCACGCCTCCGATCCGAGATTTTGAATCGAGGGTCATGGCAACCGCCGCATACTCATAGAAAACTCTTCCCATAAGTATGCAAGGCATCTTATTATACTATCCTAAAACAACAGCGGAATAATTAGTCAATAATTTAAATCTAAAATATAACGACCTAAATTTTTTCTTTAATATCTCAATAAATTCAACAACGATTCAAAGGTTTGCATCAAATTCAATAAGCCTTTCAACCTAAAATAAAAGTATGAAGATTCTGCTTCTGATCACTCTTCCATTCATATCTTGTATCATCTTAATTCTTCAACATCTGTAAAAACAGTAAAATAGGAGGTAATGAGCTAGACAGCCCAGTAAGCAATGATCACTTTTCAATAGATTCCATCAGCATTTAAGTAAATCATCATTTATAAAAAATAAGCATATAGAGTTCATCAATTCGAAATCAATTTCAATTATGCAACATAATTCATGCCAAATTCATTTCTTTTTCGAAAATTCAAGTTTCTTTCCAAATTTCAATTTCTTTTGTTCTTCAATTTCTTTTCGTCAACCATAAGCTATGACCATATTTTTCCTGTGGCAGGATCATAATACCGCATATCTGCTTGCGGTAGGCTGCGAATCATCTGGCAGCCATGTCCTTTGGAACCGCTGGTCTCGCTGGCGGTTTGTCGCTGGCCTCTCTGACGACATGTCGCTGGTCTCGCTGGCGACATAAATCCTCAGGACAATCAATTGCCAACGTACATGCCCCCATTGGCAGGATTCTTTACTTCTTTCTTTTTTTTTTTCCTTTTCCTTTTTCTTTTTCTTTTCTTTTTCTTTTCTTTTTTTCTTTTCTTTTCCTTCTTCTTTTCTTTTTCTTTTTCTTTTCCTTCTTCTTCTTCTTCTTTTCTTCTTCTCCCGTGGGTTCCTTTGGGCCAAAACAGGGGACCCTGAGGTCTCCTCGTTGGGTGGCCGGCCGGCGGCGTAGCCGGCGTGGGGCGGCCGTCGGCAAGAGGAGAGACGAACCGCGGCAAGAGGAGGCCAAACCGGTGGTCGACGATGACCACCGGTGACGGAAAAACGGCAAAAAAAGAAGATTCTTTCGCAATAAAATCCGGCGACTTCGGTCACCGGCGAGCGTGCACATCGGCACGGGAAGGAAGGGGGAGGAGAGAGGAAGGGGAGGAAGCTTACCTCCGACGCCGGTGAGGCTTTTCCGGCGAGAAATTGGATGGCACAAGGACGGGTCTCCGTGAGAAAATTTCCGGCGATTGCCGCCGTTTTGTCCCGAGATTTCTCGATGAGAGGAGAGAGGAGGGTTCTCCTCCTTTAAATAGAACCAAAGGAGAGGAGTTTGACTCCTCTCCAGTGAGGTTTCCGACTCCGATTAGGAGCCGGTCGGGAGAAGAAGACTCCCTGCGGGAGTCTTCATCATTTTTTTTTTTTTTTGGTTTGTTTGGGCTGGCTGGGCTATCACAAATCCTAACTCTATTTATTGGTTCGAATCAATGGAGTTCTTTGTATATTAGTTATATAACTATTATATGCATATGGGCTGGTACAGTTCTCACGTTCAGACCCATTCCATCTCGACCTCAAGCAGTTTGAGCTTTAATTAACTGCTTGACTTCAAAAGGTTCAATTGTTAAAGAATAGGTTAATAATATAAAAACTATGCTTAACATACTAAAGGTAGGTTTGAGTCAAATAGCCAACCCAAATTCTCTATTACTTGTCTGCTATGAGCTATCTTCTGTTGTCGAAGGGGGAAAATGTTAAAAAACTAAGTGGGAAGGTCATAGCAAATGGATCTAAAACTATCTTTAGATCATCACAAAACTTGTTTACCCATCATTTTTCCTTCCTCTTTCAGCATTTGGTACAAAGTACACCATTGTTTCAGTAAAATAACAAAATCATATTGATTTAAAACTTCCACTATCGTTTGAGACTTTCCTAATAGTCGTGCTCCTGCTCTTTTTTGAGTAGCAGGCGCAATCACCAACAAATTCAAGTTGTGCTGGTCATGTTTCACTCGTATTGCCGCAAAATTTTAAGAGAGTGCTGATATAGTTGGAGCTGGACACTGTCCAAGATCTAAAACATCTAAAAAAATCTACAAGAGAAGTTTGCACTCATCAAAGAATATTCTGATGGGGGACTTCTGATACCTAACTTAGTCAGAAAATAATAAAGAAGAAAGAGAGATGGTATGGGAGAGCAGAGTATTCTTCTCATTATTCTCTTTTTAGTTGAGTTTGCTTATTTGAGGATCCTCTTCATACATCTTTTATATGAAGATTAGATCCGTAGGCTGTTAGTTGAAATGTATAGATTTGTTAGATCTGATCTTTAGGACATTGGATCACATTTTGATCATTTATTGAGAAAGGAATTTCATCCACTAACCTTCGAATTAAGATTGTTAATCATGGACGTCCATCTTGGACTTCACCTGCATGATTAGTTGAGTTGGTGGTCTGAAATGGGCATGGATCGAGATTTCGAGCCTGCATCTGATGCAACTTCACTAAGTTATCTTGGTGCGTCCCAAAAGAAGGGATCCATCCGGTTGGCGGGTCACCTTTACATCAATTTATATTGTTAGGTTGTGTTTGGTAGTTGGCAATCTATCCAGATTGCTGGTAATTTAATGTAGTTATCTGGATTACCACATTTGATATGCTTTCTGAGTTGGTAATCCAGAGTACCTCCCATGAAGTAATCTGGATTACCAAGAGGAGAAGTAGCTATTCAGATTATCATTATTTTGATAATCTTGTAATAAAGTTTTTGGATGAAACTGCCCTCCTCCCCTCCCTCCCTCTTCATGCGACGTCATTTGTCGCTTGCCCGTGCCTTCCCCCAACCCCCCTCCTATGATCGTACCACCTGCCGCTGCTCTGCGCTCTTGACCACTCCTCCTCTGGCAGCAGGGCCGTCTCCTACGCTGCCTTCATAGCCCTCGCCATCGTCCTTCCCGCCGCCACCTCCCTCTCTGTCCGTTCCCCGCCCTCCATCACCGCAATCCTTTTGTACCAACTGGTCCAGTTCCTAGAATCGGGCCTCACCGCCATCTCTTTCCTGACCCTCGTCCCTTTTTTCCACCGACATGACCTCCGATGGAACGAATGAGGGCGCAGCGCGGGTGGGTGAGGGAAGCAATGAAGGTGGCCGTGGGAGGCGTGGGGTGTGGATTCGCCGAGGGGCCAAGGGGCGGTGTGGGAGGCGTGACGGTCGAGGGCAGTATAGGACGACTGGAGGTTGGGGGAGGGAGAAAAAAATAAAAATAAAAGTAATAAAAATAATAATAATAAATATTAAAAAATATTTTTTTCATATAATAATTTTTATTATTAAAAAACTAAATAAATAGTTTAAAATATTAAACTAATAATTTGATTTAAAAATATTTTGAAAATTTGATGTTACATTACCAGTAATCTGATTGTCATATCAAATATGTCAATCAAAATTTTCAGTAATTTTACTGCAACATTACTTGTATATACCAAATACAGTAATCGATATTTTTAGCAATCTATTCAGATTATAGATAATTTAAATTATTAAATAATTTAAATTAAAATTATCTGATAATACATCAAATACAACTTAATTATTTCGATAAAAATTTTTGAAACTCATTGTGTAGAAAGCCAAGTGTTCAAATAGAAGAGCTTCGCAAACATGCACCAGCTGCATAAGCAAAAGCTATCTGAACACCTTGGAAGCTATAACGTCGCCAGCATAAAGGTATGACTTGTCACAGCTTTGCCTTCATGCCTCATGGTGTGCATTGCTTAGTTAAACAAAAAAAAAGGTCACATCAGAGCGTGACTCGAGCCATCTGAATTGATCACTAATCACCATATGACATGCTTAGCATCATGTTGTGAATGGAGTTTGGAACCTTTAAGGAATCCACCTCTCTTATTGGCTCTCCCTTCCTAATTAGGTGGCATAGTAAAGGAAAATATTTGCTCCACATGCATCTTCTCTACGTTGTCCTTGCACTCTTAATTGGTAGCAGCACATAAAAAGATTCTAATTGGATTGCGAAGCATGCTGCTTGCATATTTCCTACAAACCACAAGATTAATGACATGTTTGAGTCCAAAGAATTATAACTAACTAATGTTACTCTATCATCGGAAAAAAGTATATATGTTTTTTCTTTTTTTTTTTTTTCACATCATTAAAAAATTAGCTAGGAAAAACTAGTCAAATTTGAGATTGTGATCGAGTAGGACCCAAGCATGCACCAAATGGTTGAAAAGGGTGAAGCACACGTGCAAAGTGGAAGCACCAAATGCCTAAGACACGTGACTACATGGTCTCCATGTTGGCCATAAGCTTGGAGCCCTACCCCTGGGGCGGTAAAAACGTTGACAAATTGTTACCAAAAAAAAACGTACACAAATTTCTTTCATCATGGACCTTGTGACTTCAAGTATAAAAACGATGAGAAAATGGAGAGTAACCAGGGAAAGGAAAGAGGCATTTCCGCGGGGGAGCCCACAGGTTTCAGGTCTATAAAGAGCGGGGACCGCACGAACAGGGGCATTTGTACCAGTGTGAGGGTGCGGAAGTGGGTCCTTGGGCACTACGGTGAGGTTAATATTTTTCTAAAGACGTGTCGACGTCAGGAGATTCGCAGCTGCTCCTCACGTGAACTCCAACCCAAACCACCGACCACCGTCCAATTGCCGTTATTGCGCTGACTCACCCCTTTTCGGTTTTCTTTTCTTTTTCGGAAGCGGGGTTGTATCTTACGCGAGAAAGAAAGATTCAATTTCTGAGGCGCATCCACCGTTGGATTATCCACTGGTCACCTTCCGATCTGTGCAGACGGATGAATGCGGAGTTCGCGGCGTTGTGAGAGGTGTGCGTTGAGTGATCCAACGGTGGATTTGTGCGAAGGAAGGTGAGTCCTTCCTTTTCTCGGAGGATACAATCCCTTCCATTCTCCGGCTCACAAAAAAAGAAAAAAAATGCCGTTGCTTTTGAAAATTAGAAGGGTATAAAGTGGCCTTGGTACCCTGGTACCCTAGTGGGCACTGCCATGGAGACAAGGGCCCGTAGCTGGGGTTCCCTCATTAACCAGCCATTATTTTATCTCCTCCTAGTGCTTCAATGTTATTACAGATGGGTCCTCTCCATGCCATGATTATGAAAAGGTCATGCCACATCAGCAATTATATAGCACATTATCATATCAATTAGTCATAAAAAATAATGATTGACATCATATGCATTATAATAGATTATAATCATTACATCACTGATATAGTTTTGTTGTTGACCTATAGCGCCTCCACAATAACATTATTTAAAGTACATGCCTTGTTTAAAAATTAAAAAAAAAATCTTTGACATGAGCAACCGCCGTATTCAATAACAATCATCCTCAAGATATGATTCATGGATAATTGAATTTCTAGTCAAAAAATTTGGAAGATAGAAATGCAAATCAGATATCATTAATTGTAATGATAGAAATCCAGGTCAGATATCATTAATTGTGATGTTCATATAACCACTCAAATTTGCTAGAATGCAAAATTTAGAGATGATTTTTCAAAACAAAGGCTAATTTGACATACAGCAGAAATATTTTTTAAAAACAATTGATAAAAAAAGCTATCAATCTTGTATTTAAGCCAAATGAGTGATGCTTACAATTTAGATTGATTCTTAATCTTTTGTAGCATATAAATAATTGATGACATAAATATTTTAAAAAAATAATTAAATAAAATTAATAGTCTATTTTTAGGCACCTTCTTTGTTTTCCTATATATGACTCTCAGCGAGTGATATCCAAAAGTTAATAATAACCATCTCAAATTTTTTGGAATCTACCTATTTGAAGTTAGACAGATTTGTACCTAAATGCAAATGGAGCTTATATTGAAATAAATTATTTATATTCTTTTTTGTTTATAAAACTAAAAACTCTCCATTTTGCTATTATATTTAATATTTTTATCATTTAACCAATGAATATTTGTGAATCTAGATCCATAATCAAATACAACATTGAGGACGAGGAAAGTTACAAGCAATGAAATAATAGCGTATTATTACTATCCTTCGATGAATTAAAGTGAATCATATTCTGGCTGAACTTGCCTTTTTACCAATACCGTCATTGCTCACTCAAAAAATCACTCTTTTCAATATATTTGTATCAGCTAAAGGTCTGTCTGCTATCAATTTTGCACCTAAACCTCATCTTTTGTGGGATGGCCCCTTTTTTTTCTGTCCAAGTCAAATTCAATTCGGACAAACAATACTCCCTAATTTTAAAAGTTCAAAAGAATCTTCATTACACCTATCATACTACTACTCTTATTTCTCATAACCTTTTCTAATTAGCCCCATAATTAATAAAATTAGAATGTTAACAACCACACTTGATGTGGCCTAGGTGAATGGACCAAAGTACAGCCAAGAGCTAGCCTTTTCCGAAGGAAAAGCTAGTAAAGAAAAACAGTAAATTTGTAGATTAGATGACATAAATAACATCACGCCAAAGTTTGTTTCACCCTTTGAAACACATGAGACACCCAACGGTAACTTTCCTTTCCCCCATTTTTTTTTATTCTTCAACACCTTTGGAATGTTTTGGCTTCTAGGGGCTTTTCCGTCCAAAAAATACCAACGGGCCAATTCCTCCAGATAAGAGAGAGAGGGAGGGGGGAAAGCTAGAGATAAAAAGGGAACATAAAAAGGAGAAGAGGGCAGTGGATGGCAAGTGTTCTTTGTCTCAAGCCAGCCCGTCTTTAAGCGAGCCAGCGTCACCTCTTTCCTCCTCCTCCTCCCCATTCTCCTTTCCTTTCCTTCTTATCCCAATGCCCCTCAGCTTTTCTCCCAGTTCTCACTTTTTCTCTTTTGGCGATTGATTCCTACTTTGCATATCCCTTGCCAAAATTCCATCTTGGTATCGATATACGAAATTTCCGGGGTGGTTTTAGAGAAAAGTTTCTGTTTTTTCTCTTGTTTTCGTTGATTTCTTCTGCTCGGGTGCTTGGTGTTTTGGTGGTCTAGGAGAAGATGACGGATTTCAAGCCGGAGGAGATCAGCCATCCGCCCATGGATCAGCTCCAGGGCTTCGAGTACTGCATCGACTCCAACCC
This sequence comes from Elaeis guineensis, assembly GCF_000442705.2. Lineage (NCBI taxonomy): Eukaryota > Viridiplantae > Streptophyta > Magnoliopsida > Arecales > Arecaceae > Elaeis > Elaeis guineensis. Next base: position 10,391,600 of record NC_025998.2, on the reverse strand, counting down.
ATCTTGGGGTATGCCAGATTAGCACCAACTCTCTCCTTTTTTTTTCCTATTTGAATCCTTCTCTATATGGATATATAACTAAAAAAAAAAATGGGCCATGCTACTGTTTGTGGTTGTGTTTTGGGTTGTAGGAGAAGCGATCGCTTTGGGCTTTCAGCATTACATACTGGCGTTGGGAACGGCGGTGATGATCCCCACCCTGTTGGTTCCTTTGATGGGTGGAAGTGATGTGAGATTTCATTTCCTCTCTTTCCTATCTTTTTCATATTAAATGGACTAGCACTGATTTTTATTAGAAGTTTCCTTTTTAATAAAAGATTGATTTGTGTATATTAGATATGTTCTTTTTGAATGATCCATTAGTTTGCCATTTAATTGAGAACCTTTCAGGAAAAAAAAAAAACTTGGAGCGTCCTTATAGTACAAGGATGTGATTATGGATACTTTTAAGCCATTGATCACACTCGAAGTTTGTCGAATGAGTTTGTGGAACATCTGGGATTTTGATAGTGTCAAAAACCAATTGTCATGAGAACGATTGTTCTGTAATCATTTAATATGACCCATGTATTACATCATAGCGTCTTATATCGAGAAAAGAAAGTGTCATTGTGTGAGCATGCAATTGCTACTTCTATGCATGCAATGTAGTGGATGCTGGTATACTATGCTAGAGTCTTCATTTCTAAGAACCGAGCATTTTGTGATCAATTCTCGAAAGATCAAGACGTGATAACACATGGTAGAGATGTCGATCATGTGTAAAAAATCTCGGTCACCTTTTTTGGATTCTTAAATGGAGTTTTCAGAAGTTGTAGCATGAAGATAAACTAAGAAAGTTGTGATGAGTGTTTTCATAATAATGATGTGTTGTTAGCCTCCATCCTCATCACTCACCACATTGGACTTAACATATTTTTGTGTGGACCAATATCATTTACAAAAAGACTCAAGCAGTGCCATATGCAATTAGTTTTAGTTTGACACAAAGTTCATTGGTATTGTAGGATGATAAGGTCAGGGTGGTTCAGACATTGCTATTTGTGACTGGTATAAACACATTGCTGCAAACCCTATTTGGGACGCGCCTTCCAACCGTTATTGGTGGTTCTTATGCATTCGTGGTCCCGATCATCTCCATAATACAGGACTCGTCGCTGACACGGATATCTAATGACCATGAGGTCAGTGAACTAGCTACATAGCTCTCATCTTGTCCCAGTCCTAGAAGAAACCATTTGGCTTATACTGAATGTTCTAAATGCTGCTTTGTTTGCATGTGTACAGAGGTTTCTTCAGACCATGAGGGCCACACAGGGAGCCCTGATAATCTCTTCTAGCATTCAGATCATTCTAGGTTACAGCCAGCTGTGGGGTATTTTCTCCAGGTACAGCTTCTTGCTGTGTCTGCGCTATTAGCTGTAGTTTTGGTTCTCTTCTTATGCTGGTCGGCTGCATGATATCTATGTTAATGTGGGCCGTCTAATCAATCATCACTTGGACCAACCATCCTATATGCCATCCAAATTAGAATTTTGGTAGTACTCTATATGAAAGGGTCCACCAAATGGAATCTTTTGATGTAATTTGTATCTAGTTTGATTTGGTCTCGCTGATGGGTTTTGTGTCTGCCTCAGGTTTTTTAGCCCGTTGGGAATGGTTTCAGTGGTGGCGCTGGTGGGCTTTGGGCTTTTTGATAGAGGATTCCCTGTGGTACAACTGCTATTGCCATTACTTGTATTCCGTGTGATGACTAGTTTGGTTTGGCTGTCTGCACTTCCCACAAATTTGAAATATATTTATAAAACAATCGTTGATGTAAATTAAATAATTAAAGAAACTGTTAGATGTAGGCATTCCAAGTTCTGAAATTTGCAAGATAACTGTAGGCTAAATTCAAGTGTTTCCTTTATTTTTAGCCTCCCATAAGCATTGATGAGCCGAGAGCATATTTAGGTCTTTTGTTCTTAATCAAACAATCATGTCTAGTGTCATTAGCATCAAGCTTGCTAGATTTCTTCTTTGGCAATATTTACACCCACACAAGCGTGTAGATCTCATGTTCTTACTAAATTAAATAGTTGTTTCTGGTGTAAGAGAAGCCATCGTAAATTCTGCTTGATAGGTTTATTGTATCATAAATCTCATAAAGAAACAGGGCTAAGGATTTTTTCTTTTTCTTTTTTATTCTTCAGGAAACATAAAATGTAATCCTGCTCCTTTACCATATCCAACTTAATAAAGATGTTTTCATATAAGAGCAGATTTATGATCATATTTGTTAGCACATGACATTAAATCTTTGACAACATGAGAACTAATGGAATATAATACTGAATTTCATGTCTAAGATAAATGAACCTACAAATTTTATCATTGCTTGCCAAAGACAACAAATTTTTAGAATGATCTATAAATCAAGCCATTTCATTAGTGTTTTCCATTTGAGGGCATAGCTAATAAGCATTCAATGTTCATATAAATATTTTTAAAAATTATTGCTTAAGGTACCTTGCAAGAATTTTAATTTAAATATCAATGCTTAAAATTATATTTTACAAACTAATGAGTTCTCTGTAATTTTAGCATTTTTTGTTAAATTTTATTAACTTCATGAAGAGCAATTTTGATGATCGATCTTCTTTTACAGAACTGTAAATATCTATTTCTGAACTTGTGTCAACGCATCAAGTATTCTATAGGACGCATTAGAACATTTCCATGTTCTTTGCCTCTTGCTGCAAAAATTCTTTTAACTTGATACATTCTTGATGACATCATCAGGTTGGGAGATGTGTGGAGATTGGCCTTCCATGCTAATCTTATTCATTGCATTCTCCCAGGTACTAACAATTACTTCAGTCCACCACCTCTTTTGTTAAGAAAACCTGAAACCATCCTCTGCTTCCACCATTCACTTACTTCACCACATTGACACTGCCCCCATCCCACTTCTCCTCTCTTCAGTATCTGAAGCATCTACATGCAAGGCGTGTGCCAATACTGGAAAGATATGCCCTCCTGATCTCCATCACCATCATATGGGCCTATGCTCACATCCTCACAGTGAGTGGTGCATACAGGCACCGCCCCTTGATCACCCAGATCAGTTGCCGTACCGACCGTGCCAACCTCATCTCTTCTGCTCCTTGGTAAGTCAACTCATGATGCCTTTGTCTCTCTTCATCTCTTCTATATACAGGAATTCAGATGTCATCAAATTGCAGGATAAAGATCCCATATCCATTGCAATGGGGTCCCCCAAGCTTTGATGCTGGTCATTGTTTTGGGATGATGGCTGCTGTCTTAGTATCCTTGATTGAGGTAAGTGATGTCGAAATCTTAATTCATGTTAAATTTAGACTTACATCTAGTTCCTATTGGACTCAACCAAAACAGGCCAATTTTTATGTCCCTATCTCTTTTTTTTTTTTTTTTTTTGCTAAATCGGATATATTATACATTTCTTGTATGAATACATCTATGAAGAGTATTTGTGAGTTGTATGAAGGTTAGCATGGTCCACAAAATAGTTCATGACTCTATTACAAAACCAAACAAAGGAAAATGGAAGTGGCTGTGAGCAGCCTTTGTAAAAAAGCAGAAGCAACCCTAAGGCCTGTTATGACTAATTTGTTGCACTATGCTTAGTGCTATTAATTAGTTGACATGTTGTGCTGTTATGCTGCAGTCAACTGGGGCTTACAAAGCTGCAGCTCGGCTAGCAAGTGCAACGCCACCTCCTGCTCATGTTCTGAGCCGAGGCATTGGATGGCAGGTGAGTAAATACTTACCTGGTCATATTGTTCTCTAAATCCTGTTGCCGAGATGATAGATTTTGGATTTATTTATGTCGATGGTGCTTCTTATTTATGCTATCTGAACAAACAGGGTGTAGGGATCCTACTAGATGGGCTTTTTGGCACTGGGACTGGCTCTACTGTTTCTGTGTACGTGCATCTTCTTCAGCACTAAAATATTTAGAGGTTCTTACCAACTGTTACAGCCTAATTTGAGTATAATACAGGGAGAACGTTGGGCTTCTTGGATCAACAAGAGTTGGAAGTCGCAGAGTCATTCAGATATCAGCTGGTTTCATGATATTCTTCTCCATATTGGGTGAGCAATGCTTCCACAGAACACCATGTGGGGTGATTCATTTTGGCAGTTGTTTTATCTTATGATAACATACTGAAGTTATACTGTTGTCACAGGGAAATTTGGAGCACTGTTTGCCTCTATACCATTCACAATCTTTGCTGCTGTATACTGTGTTCTCTTTGGTCTTGTTGGTATGTTCTCTCCCTGTCTTCCTCATATGTTGAGAATTTTCCTTTCCTTCTGTGGTATAACTTGTTTCTAGTCTCATAGCAATTGTTGGTGTTGTCAGCGGCGGTGGGGCTATCCTTATTGCAGTTCACTAACATGAACTCCATGCGAAACCTCTTCATCACCGGTGTCTCCATCTTCCTTGGCCTATCAATCCCCCAGTACTTCTTCCGCTACACCGCAAGCGATCAGCATGGTCCTGCTCACACAAGGGCCGGATGGGTTCGTATTCGTCTCCCTCTTATTTCCCCTAGAATCACATACAATCTTGACATTTTGTGTGGGTTGGATTCGAATTGTAATCTAATATTATGCATTGCAATGCAGTTTAATGACTATATTAATACAATCTTCTCATCTCCACCGACTGTTGCATTGATCGTCGCTGTGTTCCTCGACAACACGCTTGACTTCAAGGATGCAGATAAAGATAGAGGGATGCCATGGTGGGCCAGGTTCCGAACTTTCAAAGGAGATAGCAGGAATGAGGAGTTCTACACTCTCCCCTTCAACCTTAACCGTTTCTTTCCTCCATCTGAACCATAGCTTTGCAAGTTAGAGAAGGAAAGGGAAAGGTCTGAGACTCAGACTGTTGAGCAGAGGGTGGTGGATACAATGTAGGTTCCAGCCAAAGTTCTGATGTGGTAAATTTTTGCATGGGTTTCTAGTCATTGCATGTATATTTTTAATTTGTTGGGCAATAAAACTGGTTGTTTCTTCTAAGTTGCAAGTGGTTGCTCTAAAAATTTAGTTTTGGGCCTGATGGGTGGCTGAGTTTTCAAATCAATGGATGGAACGCCATAGAATGCAGACACTGGGGGAAATTCTTATTAGTTATAAAGTTTCATAGGAGCTCTCTCTAAAAACTACATCAAAGGGGGACTAGGAGAATTCAGTTGGACAATGATTCTGGCATAAGAATATAAGATCCATAATCACTTATTTGACACTTAGAAATGATCCAGCTAGTTGGAAATGATACAAGAACTTGCTAAAAGTTTAGAAACAATTCAGATAAGTGGATAAAGGTCAAAAATATTTGTACAAAAAAGAGCAAAAAATATAGAAATGGTATAACTGTCACTAAAATAAGCACTAAAGCAGTGACAGTAGTGTGCATAATCGTTACCAGTAGTTGCGGAGTAAGAGTAGCAACCATCACCACTAGCCTATGAGGTACGAGATATTTTTTCAGCTTTCAGTCTACGAGTATTATAGGTCAGAGGAAATTTCTGGATAATTAGGAAATCAAAGATTCTGGACTAAAAATAATAGTAGTTCCAGAACCTTTAAGGCGATGAACAAATATTTTATATTTTAATACTTTTGTGCAAAATTTTGATCGTGTTCATACAATTATGTTTGAAAAATTAATGTTGGCTGTTGGGTGCCATTTTTGCGACTATTGTCAAGAATTTTGGAGGTGGATAGGTGACAAATTAAGACTTGCTATGTCTAGGAAGTTGGCATCACCAAGAGAATTGCAAGTTTAATAGAATAATTGATATGCCTTTTTTTCTTATTAATACTGTTTAAATTTATAAAAAAATAGAATTTAAATATTCTTTATGAGCTTAATTTACAATGCCATGCTAATGTTTGATGAGATTTCATAAAATGATCAATCAAGCATTTGTTTCTAATAAATTGCATTGGTGAGTTGGATAGGATAAGTTTGATGGATCGGATTGCAAAAATTAATTTTTTTTATACAAATCAAATAAATAAAAAAATTAAAAATAATTTTTATGCTTACATAATATTAATAATAAGATAAAGTAAAAGTATTGAATATACCAAATCAAATTTTCAACAATAATAAAAAAATAATAAATAAAAATATTATTTTTAAAAAATTAAATATTTTTTAAATAAGAAACAACCAACTAAAAAAATGAACAAGCAATATGACATGTAACCTTTCACAAGTTCAATCTTTTTCACGAATAAAACAACTAGAGCAATGGTTGGACAAAAAATTTGTGAAAAGTTATATATATTTAGGTCAGATCTTGCATAGGTTTTATCATTACTTGCATTTGGATCGATGAGCGGAATAAATTGCCACCCCTAACACCTCACTCCTCTCTCTGTTGGCGGTGAGGATGATCTTTTTGTCCTTTTGCCAAACACCACTCACCCATTCTATCCAATAATAACGAGCCAAGTAACCTAAGGAACAAACTGCCTCAGTACCCTATTATCTTGCTTACCTGTCGCCCGATCATCAATATCTTTCAACGTTGGATCCATAATTTATGCACTCCATCCCTGCATCTGATCCCAAAGCTTTCCCATTTTGCAGCCTTCTGCAGCGCCCATGAAAGACCCTAATCCTTTTCCCTGGAAATCAACTTCTAAGGTGAAACTGATCACTAATATATTTGCTGCACGTAAGAGGTGAGATAGATATGTTCTAGTTGTTGACATGGAACTCTTGCACCATGGTCAGTTGGCCAGTCTCATGTCAGCTATGGACTAACTAAGCTAGGATCTTTAGCTGTGTGTGATCCTGCTCTTGGATTGGAAAACTGAATGCATAAGTACACAGAGTAAGGTTGTTGATGTGGTAGATGAACGTTGCAAGTATAATAAGCTAATGGTGGATGGCATGGTTTTTTCATGCATTTGATATCATTGATTCGCTTGTTGCTTAGATTTGTTGGCCAATGATTGTGATGCCAGAAACCTTTTTTTTTTTTTTTATCCTTGGCAAAACCTTGAGAATATAATTCCAGAAGTGGCTTCAAAATTGCATCATTTATTACCATAGGTGCCCATGCATGTTGAGTCATGACAACTGCAGAACAATGCAGGAGAGTTGAAAGTTTAAAGGATACATGGATAACCTAATGAATCGTTCGATCGTATTTCGGCCATAAAAATTAGATTACCAGTGTTCATTTTTATTGTTGAGATTTATTGATTATATATGTAGTCTAAACTGAATTTGCAGAAAGCAAGCAAAGGATTATTAAACTTAAAATTTTGATGGCAGTTTTGGAGAAAACCTGTGGGAAGAATGTTGTCTCTTTCATCCACTTATTCTGGCGGTATGAGATAATTACTCCTTGACCTAACAAGCTTGATCTTTCTCTTTTATTTCTCCTCTCCAATAAATCCTACCCCACAAACACAGTTGAATAAACCATTAGAAAATATATTGATACTCCTTGCATCCCTACTTAGACAACTAATGGAAGCCCACCATGTGGCTTCCACTAAAGGCACTATAAAGGCAGTTAAAGCTTGCTCAATAGGTGGCTATTACTGCTTGGCCTATGAATAAGCATCCCATGCAATTAAGTCCCACTCTTAGAACTCTTTCTCAAATCTTTATTGTTTTCTAAAATTTTTATTTAATTTATGCATCGGAGGATCTCGAAATGAACAAAATTTGGCAACCTCCAATATTTTCTCTCCTGTTTTCAAGTCGAAATTTTAGCTCCGAACAAAACCCTTTGTTCGAGCAAGCCAATTTAAGCACAACAATTCGATCATCTTACCATCTCAAGCGCTATCCGACCCTGTGAATAAGATCTATAACCCGTCAATCTAGAAAGCACCAATCAACTAGGATGGATTGGATTTTGGCACCACCGTATATCAAAATAAATCAATATTGTGATTACCTTTTTCTTGGTTGTTTGGAATAACTCCCATAGTTTTTCTTGCATCAGAAAAAAATTTTTAAAAAAAATCCCATAGTTTTCATGCAACCCTACGATGTGATTGGCTGGAATCTATTCATCGGTGCCTCCACGTCAAAAATAGGGACCAGTATACATATAATCCTGTTCAAGTCCATCACCAAGGCCGCAAGATTCAAAGGAGACATCCCAGTTGTTGCCGAAGGGGACCATGGGCGGCCGTATTGCCTCACAAGGAGACGCTGTAGGGCTTTGACCTCATGTTCATGAATTATTGGGAAGTTGGAAGCATTCACTCTCTCTCTCATGAACTCCCTGCCATAAAGCGTCCATGGCCATCGTACGGGCTGACATGGACTTGACATCCATAAATATGTTTTGAAGGGTGATTCATCGTCGTCATCATCATCTTTATCATCAACTACGTATTTCTGCTGGTATGAACGTCGGTGGGGCATGACTGCATGGCCTACATCATGAGTCATGTCAATTCTCGATCTTGTCCCATGATGGGCCGCAGCAAGCAAACCCAATCCTCTATTCAATCATCAAACATATGATATAGCATTAAACCCTCATACTCAAATAGCCAATTATTAGCACTTCATGAATGTGTTGTTAGCTTCACTTGGCTCCTATAAATTTTATGGTGAACATTACTTAGATAAACTAAATGTCAATAGAACCGAGATATCTTGAGATCTAAGGTGTTGTGTCATGATAAGTTACCTATGAAGGATGTTTTTAAAAAAAAGTATAAACATTATTTACCAAAAAAAAAGTATAAGCATTGTATTATTCTTTGGTTTTAGTATTTAGAATTTGGATAACTTAATTGGTATTGTAATTGTGTTGGTCAATATATTGGGGCATGGATGTCTATGTTAGCTGAGATAATATGGACTGATGTTTCATATTATCTTAATGATGAATATTTGATAGTAATGCAAATTAATATCTTGGCTGCGCTGAAAACTTTGATTTGCCCCCAAGCAGACTATAAACCAAATTAGATTCATGATTGTGGAACTGTTGTGACTCCATCTTTTTCTTTCTTTGTAATGAAATTTCTTTTTTTGGATGGTTTAGTTCTACTAATGGTTCCTCTTCTGTTTATTATTATTATTTTTTTTTTTGTTCTCTAATTTGAGAAGGTGGAGAGAAACGAATTGACAAGTACGAGAAGTTTTCTGATCAACTTTTTTATTTTATTTTATTTTATGTTTTTGTTCTCTAATTTAGGAAGGTGGAGAGGGAAGAATCAGTAAGTATTGCAAATTTTCTTACCAACTTTTTTGACATGGATTAGGCTGTTCGTAGAATGAATCTAAATGAGCATCTTCTGATTGGCTAAAACATTGATTTGAATTGGATTATTCTAATAAGTTAACAAAAATTAAAAGAAGAAAATTTATATAATTATATAAATAAATTAATTTTTTTAATAAAAATATTTTAAGATATAAAATATAAAAGTCTTGCAATGCCTTAGATCTTTTAAATAAATTATCATGAACAAGTGAATTTAACCCAAAACTAATAATTAATCTGAGCTTTCTGGATCGTAGGATGCAAGGCCTGCCTCGCGGGGGTTTGGCTCGCTTACACCACCTCATGCTACTGCGACTAAGAAAGTTATTTTTACGGCATGGGCCCCACTTTCTTTTCCATGTGGACCAGAACATGGCATTGATTTTGTGAGAACGGGATGGGGACCCTTTCTTGGGCCGTGGTCCGTATTCTAGAGAGACGATTTTGCTTGTTAGCCTGATAGGGGAAGTACCTGGGACCCTTTGCTGGAAGCGAAGAGAACCGTCTTGGGTTTAAATTTCTTGGGAGCCCCATCTGATCTTTCTCAAGATCAATTTTAATAATAGTATGATAGATGATAGTGATGGTGTTGATTTTATGATTAAGGGTTCTGGCTTTTCATTTATTACGGTTGGTGGAATCCATCTTTTCAGGACTACGGCTGCGAAGTTACGAACTGTTTGGAAGAATATTTTCTATGCGGGGCTTCATTTCAAGATTGATCGGTTGATAGTGGAGGGTGTCTCAACTACAGTGATTAGTTGATTTCGTAGATAAAAAATATTTCTAATATATTTATTCATGATATCAGGTTTTTGTTAACAGATTGTATCTCCATGGATATCAGATATGTCTATCATATTCTTTCGAAATATTTTTTTTTTTAATTTTTTAGATTGTATTCATATATATATTGTACGAATGTTCCATCACATCAGGAGGAAAAAAAAACAATCGGATTTGATTGAATGGTACCTAGAACCTTTATTAATACTATTTATCTCTCATGTATTTGTACCAATCCTCCATTAACATATAAGGCTAAACTAAACACTGATCAAAATTGGTGACTTGTAGCTACTTTTTTGAAAATCCCTCGTGACCAATCTGAAATACCTGTGTTTGTTGCAGTTTGGAGTTTTGCAAAACAGGCTAGATAATTGACATGACATTGAATGCCATGTGACTGGTTCCACCAAAGCTGGTGTTTTTAGGTCAAGGTGCAGTAGCATGCACGAGGTGCTGGCTTTATGAGAACACCTAACGTTAATTGAGAGTGCACGATGGGTTTAGTAGGTGATGAACATTTAATTATTAGTGAATTTCGGGCTAATAAAGCTTTCTTTCTCTATGGGTAACAATATCACGCTCTAAAGAATTTTTTCTTAGAAAAAATTTTGATCGAGCCATGGTAGGTTTGATTGGAAGGCTATTATTCGTCTGCTTACCCATATGAGATTTGTAATAAAATGGATTGGATGGTTTTATTCTCGAATTTCTTTTCCTTCCCATGCTTTGCTTATTGATGGCTGGATGGCTGGATTTATGATCAGATTTGATGAGGTTTCGGTTGCGGGTATCTGAATGCTTCACACTTGGATCAAGTATAAAGTGATACACTCAGCCTAGTTTTGATTTTGAAATAGGGTTGGACAATTAAACTTATACAAAAGGATTTACCCAATCTTTTGGGAGCTTTTTACTAGTAGCAAACTAGACAGCTGGACTTTTTGTGAACAGAAAAAAATTGATAATGTAAATGTGGATTAGGTATTTGGTTTTTCTATTTTGTTTATAGAGAAAATCTTGGAGTCTTAATAGGGCATGATATGTATGTATATGCTATAGCCATTTGCTTATCTAAAGGAAAAAAAAAAAAGAAGATTAATGCTTGCTCTTTATCTCTTACATATTCATAAGTTTTGATCCCTATTTTGTTTTATTTGTTTGCTTTGCCTATATAGAAAAATTCATAATAGAATAGGCAATGGATAATGCATTGATCTTTTTCAAAATATTACTAATCCTTCAAATTATGGTGAAGATAGAATTTGCATCCATACCTCTTTGGACTCGTTTGGTTTCTGAAAAAAAGTGGATCAAAGTAGGGTCAATTAAGAGTTGAAAAAAGATTTCTTTTATTTGGTTAGAGTTTTTAAAATATAAATTGAAAAAATATGTTCTCATGAAAATAAAATTTTTATATTTTATAGGAAAAAAAATCTATATCAAATGTGGATTTTTGGAATTTCTATGGAATGAGAATTGGGGCTTCTCTTTTTTTTTTGCCAAAAATATCTTTTTAAATTATTAAAAAATTTATGGTTAAAATAAATATTTTTTTAATCACAATTTCTCAAACCCTCCTCCATCATAATCTAATCTACGATTGAAAATACTCTTAACTATCAAAATTTTTTATTTACAAACAATGATAATACGTAAAATAAGATAAGATTTTTTTTTATATTAAAGATATAATAAATATTATATATATATATTTTTTAAAATAGATATTTAATTAAATATAAATTATTTTTAAATAAATTATTTTTTTATAATGAATTAAACACATCAAAACTATTTTTTTAAGCATTATATTTTTATATACCAACTTCTCCAAAATAATATTCTTAGGAAGATTTTTTTTTTTTTTTTTTTCGTGAATCAAATGAGTCTTTTAATTTGACACCTACAGGTAATCGTTAAAGGGTAATACAAAAGTCTAAAATAGACTTCCTCAATAAAATTAATTAACATTGGTTGGTTGGTTGAAGCTATATATATATATACACCGAAGACCAACATGCGCAAGAGCATGATTTGGATGATGGCTACATCTAGAAAATATAAAGTTGGATGAGGGTTTACACGCAAAAGCCTATTACCGTTTTTTTTTTTAACAATATTTTTTCTTAGGATGGTGAAGTGGTAAGTTGAAGGATGGAAGAGAGGAACAAGTGCTGGCCGTGTCGTCTCACATGGCCTCGCTGCCGCCGCTGGGACCTCGGCATCATCCGGACCGCCAGGCCTTGAACCTCGCCGCCGTTCCTCACCGCCCGGAGATGGCCGAAGACAAGGTATCCACCTCTTCATCTCTCTCTCTCTCCCCTTCTCTCTCCTTTTGCCATCCCCGGATTCCAGCGACCCTCTTCGGTCCCTCGCTTCAGCGATCGATCTCCGGCTTCTATACTCTCTTTTTCCCTTAAATCGCGTCTTCTTGTCCTTCGGAGTTGGATATCTTTGAATCTTGAGCTATTATTCTTTTTTTCGGACTGTCCCTAAGAAAGTAATGTTTTTTCGCCATCTTTAGTCGATTTTTCTGGCATCTTGCTTGCAGATTTTGAGGTAACTTTCGGTTCCGTCTCTTAAAGGATCCAAGCAATTCTGGTGCTTTCCCCTCTATTTTACTCTTCGATGCTTCTGCCGTGGTTCTCGGTCTCTGTTTTTCTTTCTCTTGTAGTAAATTTGGTTCTTTCCTATTTTTGTATCTTTAAAATCCTGAAAGTTTCTATTTTCTTCACTTCTTCTTGATCTATTAGGTATTCTGCTATGTTTATTTTGTTTAATTTCTTTTTTATTTTTAATGTAGCCAAGCCCTGATTTTTCCCCTTTTACCGTCCTCTATTATGCACCGCATCAGATGCTTCTTCTAGGGTTTGTGAGGTCTTGGAATTTATGGATCTGTCTATTGGTTTTTGTTTCGGATGCATTTGCTGATGTCGATTCTGATTGTTATCAAAACCTCTTTCTTTCATTGGATCTGTAATTATTCTTGGGTATAATGCCCAAAAATCTTTTTTGAATTATCCAAGGATTTTTTTTTTTTAGATCCCTTTGACATCAAATGTTTTTCCTTTAGAGTTGCGTGCTCTTCAGTCTATCTCTGGATGTCAACAGTATGTGTGGTCTTTTCGTCTGATTTGCATACCTTGAGACATTTGATGCTCTATTTGAAATTTATTCCCTTTTTTTCCCAGCTTCTCTTGACAATTTTATCCGAGTTGTTGGTGTTCTCATGTGCTTTCCTTCCTCTTTGCATCAGTGATTTAGTAGTTCCACTGTTGATCAGTGCTTCACTTAGGCTTTTGCAATTTATTTGAGTACGGATTGTGTATTGCATTGTTGTTGGAGTTTGATTGTACTGATCTTGCTAGTTTTCAGTTCAGATATCTAATTTTTCTCTCGTTATATGCATCTCTCTCTACATTCCAAGATAGAAGTAATAGTCAATTCTTTGTTGCAGCAAGCATCTATTATTGAGGGGAATGATCCGGTCACTGGTCATATCATCTCCACCACCATTGGAGGCAAGAATGGCGAACCGAAGCAGGTGGGCTGTTATGGAACTGACGTATAAGTTAATGTCAACTGAGCACAATAATTGTTATTCTAACCTAATAGATGGTTGTCTTTCCGCTTGCCAATGCAGACCATTAGTTACATGGCAGAACGGGTTGTGGGGACTGGTTCTTTTGGTATAGTCTTTCAGGTTTGATGCTAACTCTGATATTGGCTTTCCCTTTGTGAACGGTGGCGTCACTTTGTTGATTTGACTTCATGCATATGGTTTCCTGTTGGCAGGCCAAATGCTTGGAAACAGGGGAAACTGTCGCAATAAAGAAGGTCTTGCAGGACAGAAGATACAAAAATCGTGAGCTACAGTTAATGCGCTCGATGGATCATCCTAATGTGATAACTTTGAAGCATTGTTTCTTCTCCACCACGACCAGAGATGAGCTCTTTCTCAACCTAGTCATGGAATATGTTCCAGAAACCCTGTACCGTGTCCTTAGGCACTACAGCAATGTGAACCAGAGGATGCCACTCATCTATGTGAAGCTATATACATATCAGGTATCTTTCCTCTGGTTTTCTTCTTTATATATTGGCTGGATATCTTGATAGGGGTAGTTACTTGGATATTTTTCTGCAGCTATTTAGGGGGTTAGCTTATATTCATACTGGTCCAGGAGTTTGCCATAGAGATGTCAAGCCCCAAAATGTGTTGGTATGCTTTTTATTACCTTAATATCTGAAGTTCTAGTCTTGGTCAAGCAAACTTATTCTTAAGTCTCTGTTTATCATCTGTTGGCATTTCTGCAGGTGGATCCTCTTACTCACCAAGTCAAGCTTTGTGATTTTGGAAGTGCAAAAGTTCTGGTATATTGTTACCTCAAAATGATACCCATAACTTCTTTTCTTCTTTATTCTGCAATAAATGTGGTTCTTCATAATGCATATGTTACTTGCAAGTCATCTCATGGAAAATCTTCAGTAATATAATAATTTCTAGTTTATTAAAAGTGCAAGTTGTCCAACAATGACCAGTGCTTTTTCTTCTATTTTCATATGATGTATTACATTGGCATAAGTGCCACTAAACAGAGAATATGAAGATATCACCATCAACGAACAATTCGTCCAGTTTGCTCGATCTTGTTATTGTAGTTTGTGTAGATTGTATGAACCCTTGTTATAGAAAAACTTGAATCTATCATTCTTTATCTTACATAACATTCCCAAGGCGAAAATGGAGGGAGAGAAAACTGTGACCACCTATACTGGGCTATTAGATGATGGTGATCAGTAACATGGCTGCATAGTGTGAAGAATTAATTGGGCCATGCAGATGGACCCTTTTTGAAAGATGATGAGTCAAACAGAATTGCATTGTTGAATAATTGATTCAAGCCATCATTTTCTTGTTTTACCAATAAAACAAATATTAAATAAAAGCATGGAAAATTGAAACGGGACCATTATAATGCATGAATGCTACACCATTTGCATGGACCTCTTCGTGGGATCCCTCCTGTATTATCGTAGCTTAGCCCATCCTTCATTGCAAATGACTGTGCAGCGTGCAATGTTGCTTGGACACTCCACACTCGAAATAAATTAAATAATCTGGCAATGCAAATTAGGTGGAAAGTTGAAACTGTTGACATGCTTTTTTTTTTTTTTTTCTGTATGTTATATTGTGTAACACCGTTACACCAATTTGATGGATATCCAACAAGGGGAAAAAGAAAAAGTATTTACCATTGAAGCTTTTGATGGTACCTATGCATGAAGTGCCACATATGACACATGAAGATGTTGTCCTCATGATTTGGCTGTGCAAGGTGTTGAGTGGTGTTATGTGGTGCCATGCAATCCAACATGTCATCAAAGTTTGTAATCTGAGCATCTATTTGTACAGAACCATCTTCCCTCCCTTAAAGCAATAAGCAAAGCATTAATATGAGTTATTTCAAGCCTTAAAAAAAAAAACACTAAAGTGAAGAAGAAGATAAATGAAAGGGATAGGCAAGAAAATTAACTGGTTGATGACTAAACATAGATTTTCTAATCCAAGTACATTTGCATTATTTCAAGAATATCTTAACTTTTTATGACATTTATCTTTCAGTCTTGCAAGCATCAGCGGATGCAAATTTATTTCCGTTTTCTCCAAAAGTCGCATACTGCTCAAGTTCTGACATCTTCTTTTTTCATTTTTTTTCTCCCTCTTTTCCGAAGCACTTTCCCCCTATTTCTAATGTTTCTTCTATTTTCTACTAATTGAATTGTCATGCTAGGTTAAAGGCGAAGCAAACATATCGTACATCTGCTCTCGTTATTACCGTGCACCAGAGCTCATTTTTGGTGCAACAGAATATACAACATCAATTGATATATGGTCAGCAGGCTGCGTTCTTGCTGAGTTACTTCTTGGCCAGGTCAGTTACTTCTTTTATTGCTTTTTGTCAGCTTTCATTGCTGTGATGATGTTTCTGAGTACACTTTCAATTGGATCTTCAACATTCAAGCATTATCGTTCTCAACGTTTATATATTTGCCAGCCATTGTTTCCTGGAGAAAGTGCTGTTGATCAGCTTGTTGAGATAATCAAGGTACATCCTTTACAATTCATGTCAATTCATATGTAATATCTTCCTATTTTGATATTTTATGATAGTAGAAGTGTTTTTTTTTCTACAGGTTCTTGGTACTCCTACACGAGAGGAGATTCGGTGCATGAATCCTAACTACACGGAGTTTAGGTTTCCACAGATAAAAGCACACCCTTGGCACAAGGTTCAATTTCATACGATTATCTCATTTTGCTGCAACTTTTTTTTTTTTTTATGTGAGATATCTTTTTGGATTCATGAAATATATAAATAAGAATGCTTGGACATACCACCATAACCGTCACTTGATTCTGTGAATAACTAGTATTAGGTGTTTTTGGATGACTTGTTTGCAAGGAGCATCCTGAAATGACAAGTGTCTGATTCTACCATGGTATCCAACAAGTTAGGGCTCCAACTTTCTGGTTGATAGGCCTAAGATAATTGAATGTCCACTAACCCATATTTGTCTATCATGCGCATTGTTGATCCATAATTCCATTTAGGTTCTAGCTCAAAAGATTGATGTTGAATTCCTTCAGAAATAAAATAATTTTATAAATAAAGGATCGTGCCGAGTAGGGTTCATTGTTTGCAGGCCGACTAGTCATATGGACCTTAATTAGTGGAGTGGGCTGAAGTAAACTTGTTGTGCCTGACTCTTTTCTTTTGCAAACCTGAAGGGCCTCCGTCCATCAACCAAATATTGTATCTTTGGACTGTACGGCAAGATGCTATTTGGAAAAGTCATTAGTCTAACTATTGACCTTGTTCACTGAACAAAAATTTTGGCCTGTAAGTGGTATGTTGATGGCAGGGCACAGGTTGGCACTAGCTACTTGCAAGAGCTGCTTGGGATCTTGTTCTATTTAACTTTAGCATCGTGGCTGCTTTAACCCAAATTTTCTTTTAGGAGAACAACTCATGGTCATCCATGTTACTTGCTTAGATAGTGACCACTAGTTTCATGTGAAATCTAATTCTGAGTATGTGCAGAATCTTTAATAATGTATTCTTTTCAGATTTTCCACAAGCGAATGCCCCCAGAAGCAATTGATCTTACGTCACGTCTTCTCCAATACTCGCCGAGTCTTCGCTGCACTGCAGTAAGTTTTCCTCCCTTACCCCAAATGACTAAGGTAGTGGACACTTTTGTAGCTGGTTGAACACAACAATTCGGAACTAGTGCTGCTGTATTCATACTTGTCCAATCAACTAGTGAGAAGTCAAATTGTAAAGCATTCAAGTTTTTTTTTTGTATTTGTCAATAATCTGTTATGTGGCTCTTGTTGGTTGCCACTTAACATTTTTTCCCCACATATAAAAATTTGGCCTGCTCATCTCAATTAATTTACCCAATTGTTTTGTGGTCACAATGATCGTTTGTTGCATGCTGCGGGGTCTGACTTTTTAGCTTTAAAGCATGGATGCTTGTCTGTTGTGGTCAAAATGGAAAGGGGGCGGAGAAGAAGAGTGGATAACAGTCCAATGGACTCAATGTTCATGGAACTTTTCGTTTTAAACAATCTACATTAAATGAGTGTTACACATGATATTATCGGTTTATGGAACATCGAGAGCATGGGAGGCAAGATGTAATTTCCATTTTCTTTATCATCTTCAATTAATAATGTTACTAAACAATTAGACATCCAATCATGATACATTTTGGGCTTCATCTGCTTTCCTTGATCTAGCATTTGGTTGGTAGATCGAGTTTGATGTTAGACTGCTCCTTGGTTTTGTTGGAATGGCAGGTGGCTTTATGATTTGACAAAGTTTTTTGGATCTTTTTTTTTTTTTTGCTAGCCAAATTAAAAGAAAATGCTTTGAATCTGTGAAGCTTGTGTTCTGTTATAGGTATATTATTGAATTTTGAGTTACAGCAGTTAGACATGTTTGTCATCTTTCTTTTCTATTCTTTTCTTTTTTCTGGTGCAGCTAGACGCATGTGCCCATCCTTTTTTTGATGAGCTACGAGAGCCTAATGCACGATTGCCAAATGGTCGCCCTCTTCCGCCTTTGTTTAACTTCAAACACGAAGTAAGCCTTTCTTTGAAATTTTAAGAGATCTGCTTTTGTACCAAAGAAAAAGACAGAGAGATCTGCTTTTCCATGTGAATGCTCTTCCCTCGATCAATGCTATGGTTGTAGCTTGTTTTTGAAATTTATACTCAATAGTATTGGTACTATACGGTAGTTTTGCTGCTTTATATGAATAGTAACTAATTTGGTTAGGGGAAACAATGTTACACCACCTTATCATAATGCTTATATTGACACCCCGAGGAATAACTTATCAGTGCAGTAGTTGTTCCCTAGGCCTACTTTCATCTTGTTCCAACCACTCTTTAGACAAACCTTAGCAACTAGTTATCCCCAGTCTTAATTTTTTGAGCAAAACAACTTCAAACAAATAGAAATGGGAATAACTGTAAATGACTGATGTTTGGGTTGGTTTGTTGTCCACTTGAACCTGGTTTGACCTCTTTTTGTGAAGTAGCCCAATCTCATCTGAAAACCCATTGGATCTGCCAAAATCTGCCCCAAACATCACTGCCCATGTGTTTGGGCACACAGCCCAGATCCCTGACCTGATTCTCAAAGTTAGGGTTAGTTTTGGTTGCTTGTGAATGGTGCTAGGTTGGGTGGAGAGTGTGATGGCAGGACTGAGAGTGCAGCTGTAATGGGGTGGGGGTGGTGGGGCATTGGAGTAGGGCGAAAGGGAAGGTGGAAGCAAATCAGGAAAGTGGTGTGTTTAGGTTGGGGAACAGTGGTGGTGGTGTGGTTTGGGAAGCAGTGATGGGGCTTGGCCAAGATATTGTTGATGTGGAGGGGACAAGTTGACACTAGCGGGTTGTGTTGGATGGACGTTTGGTGAGGATGGGAATAGGGTGGAGGTGGTCTTGCCAGGCTAGGCTTGAGGTGGAATTTTTTTTTTCCCTTTTTTGTTTGTTTTTGAGTAAGGAGGGGGTGGGGGGGGGGGTGTGGTAGGGAGAGAGAGACTCTAGGAACAGGAGAATATAAGAATTAGATTTGCAGAAATCAGATTTAGATCAGAGTTCCGATCTGACTAGCGCGGCAACTAGAAGCTTTTTTTCTGCTGTTAAAACAATTGAATATCTGATTTTAGACCTGATCGGTCAATAACTGATATACAAGCAGTTGGAAAGAGGAGAACACAGCAAAGGTTGAGAAGTGTTAAGAGTAATGGGAGAAGTGGTGGAAGGAGAAAGAAAGGCCTATGACCAGTTCTATATCTCAAATGATTTTCATGCACAATAATGCAATTTGCCAAAACAGCTGGCCATGAGTCCTTTTTGTTTTGTTTAACAGCTTAGGTTTCTTAGCCTACTAGGACTACAAAATATTGGACTGTAAAACCAATCAAAACCCTTAAAAAACAACCTTAAATTTATCTTGAAAGACCTATATACCCTCTATTAGCCACGGCTACCGGTCACAATACTGCAGCATGAACAGTACTTGTGAAACGCAATAATATTTTGACTCCGCCTTTCCCAAAATAGAGAATAATTACTAACAAAAACATATTAATAACAACTACCGCAACACACAACACACAGAAGGAGTGGGGGGGGTGGGAAGGGAGAGAGGAACAACTGCTGATGGTCTGGGGAACAAGAATGATAATTAGATATGCTGCAGACTGATATGGAGATTGGGGAGGGGTGTGGATCATAACATATAGCATAACAATCATAACATATAGCATCTAAATTTTCTTGGAACAAAAAGTCACATGTTATGAAATGTATAATTTTAATGGTATGATACCATTCTTAATGTATAATTTTAATGGTATGATACCATTCTTTGATTTGATTTATAGTTCAGAATCATTCAAATTTAGAACAAAAGGTCACATGTTATGAAATGTATAGTTTTAATGGTATGATACCATTCTTTGATTTGATTTATAGTTCAGAATCATTCAAATTTATTAAATTTCAATTTGTATGCATTTAAGATGTGTAGATCAAGACCAATGTTTTGGATCCTTAAAATATATGGCATGATAGAGTTTAGCTTACTAACTATATTTTCAGTTATCTATTGGAATGTTAGATATGTAAGATACAGCTATGCCAACTAAAGCTAATTTGGGTGTGATAAAATATTTAGCTTGGTTCAACCATCATCTGAACTTCAACCCTTTTAGCCAATGGTTATGCAACATAACCATGCTCAAGGTTTGCAATCTCAATGCTGAACCCTGGTACCATCTTGGTACGGTGTTGGTTCACCTACTACAGGGTGGGTTTGGTGTATCCCATATTGCATGCCAATTGGTACTGTATGCCCAGTATGCACCTGTATGGACTAGAATGGACGTACCAGGACCACAGCTGTCTGCCCATGTGATATATGGGCAGACACACTTCTTGTGGCAAGCAAGCAGATTATCAGCTTTGCTATGCTAAACTGCTTTTCTATTCTGAATTTAATTTTAAAATGCTCATCTTATATTTCTTTTTCCTCTCCATTTTTTTAAGAAGGTTAATGAAGAGCAAAGTTCGAAAATGGTACTAACAGATATCATTCTCTTTGTTTGCAGTTGGCGGGTGCCTCACCTGAGCTCATTAACAAGCTAATTCCAGAATATGTAAGGAGGCAATCAGGTCTCAGTGTCTTGCATTCAGCGGGGACGTAACAAAGTTTTTAGGTCTTTTCAACTATATTGTGATCAAAAGCAAGAGGGAGATTTGATGGTTTTGGTGCACTGAAAAATGCTTAGCAAGCGAGGTGGTTCGCAGGATGGAAAGCTAAACCAGCAGTGCTGCTGGTTTGTTTGGATGGCTCTTAACATACCGTCCTACCTATATTTTTAGGCTCTGTATATTGTATGGTGTCAAAGATCATTGTGAACTGAATGCTGTAGTTGTCGATGCCAAGTGTCCAAAAGTCCAACAAGCGTGGTGGAGAAGTAGGGACAGGTTCTTCGTGGGATCGCATTGCTGTTTGTGTTGGACAGCGTTGAAATTGTCTCGTGTCTCATTTTATGTTCCACGGTAGTTTGTAAGTGCATGTGGCTTGTAGGCTATTTTATGTATATGCATGTTCCTAAGTCCAGAGTTTTGAAGCCATGGAGCTGGAAGTTCAAAATTTCTGTAATGCTCTAATTAATGGAGATGTCAAACTTGCCCCGAAGAATTGATTTAACATTGTTGTCTCCTGTGGGAAGTTTATCAATCCCCACCTATGATACACGGTTTTGACCAGCCCAGTGCTGTTTTATGGTTAATATATTGGAATATGTCTGGTGTGATTGTAAGGAATTTTCTTGTTATATATATAAAAAAGGAGGACATTTAAAAGCAAATGGTCTAATTCTAAGCTTGAATGTGTCATACAAAAATGCAGCAATGAGAGTGGTGGCTTATTTTTATATCAACATGATGAGCAGAGCTGCGTGGGCAGTTTTTGTTCTAATTTGCAGTAGCAGCAGTAGCATTATGTTGGAGATTGAATCCACAGAATGTGAGCTATTGCTTAGCACTTACAAATGTTGTTATTTGATACAGGAACGGTAAGGATATCATATCAATCAGTCTGCAAGTTAAGCAGCTTCTGACAATCCACCCACGCGTAAGGTTGGGGATGGAGAGGGATGCTTTTTAAACTAAAAAGTTCAAGGTCTATAGTTTTATTAAGGATATAGTTCAGAAATTTGGTTGGGGATATGGTATACAGAAGAATGGGAGTTATTCTTACTCCCATTTCAGAGCCCAATGTTTGTAGGGGCAGACATAGCTGAAGGTCGGAACTGATATTTTGGTAAACCTTTTTCAGACTCTGTATCCAGGCAGTCATACCTTTCTTCACATTCCAATAATTTTCTCTTCATGCGTTCTGTCCTTCAAACTTTTGTGGTCGCAGTCCTCTCTAAAGAATTCTTTTTAGTTGCGGGGATTTGACATGGTACACTGACCTGTTTGGATGTGTGGTGTGGTCCAGCTATCGCTGCTTATTTACCCACGAGCAGGGGACCTTCACATACTCCAGCTCGAAGTCACTCGAGTTCCTTATCTTTAAAGCAGCAGCAGCATGGCAATAAGGGAACGTGCCTGATTCTCTTCTAAGCCTAAAAGATGGAAAGGTAGGAACTCAAGATTCTTGAAGCTGGTCGGAGATCCCATTCCTCGTTGGGTCTTCTGTGAAATTTGGAAGAAGCTTGTGTCTACTTGTTTATAGACCTTCCATAATATATACTAGCTGATCTGCTAGCCAATTTGGCAATTGTCAGCGAAATAATTTTATTTGCATCTTCTTCAGACTGGCTTTCCACTCACACTTTTATGATTCACTGGATTCCAGAACCATGTTTAGAATGATTAAATCAATCCAGCTGTGAGGGGTTTCATTTGAATGCACACTGTATGATTTTTTCATAGTATTATCATGTAAGGTGCACACATTCCTTGCGGTTAGGATGCTGCGGTTTTTAGCTTTCAGCTTAAGTTGTGTCCCGTGGAAGTTGTTGCTGGCTAAATACCATTTCCAAGGTTTAGGCTGAAACTGGAAAATCGAATGACCTTTTCGGTTTCTTTAAGTTGATCATAATATTCATTGTTACAAAATAGCACTAAGGTGCCTTTACTTCAAAAAATGTTTCAGCTCAAGCAAGCTTCATACTTTGCATCACTAGAGAGACAGACCCAACAACCTCCAGGAGATTAAACCAATAGCAAATTAAGTTGAGAGAGAGAAAAGATAATGCACTGTACATCTTCATTGAAAACAAAATTTGATATTTCACAAATTGAATAGTTTGTCAGCATTGTACAATGAAAACGTGAAAGAAATAAGAGTACATACGGACAACTCGATTGAGAATAACAATGATATTTCAGGAAATTTTGACATACAAACAATTCCACAAAATTATTTAATTGCAAATAAATTGCTCCCCGAAAGGCAGACATCTTAATGAAATATCCACCATGGAGTGCCCGAAAATGATCAACCCACCACTTCCAATATATAGAATCATAGAAATGGAGTCAACAAGGGTTTATTCAGCACATGAGCCTCCAAGTTCCCAAGAACCAAGTCTGCCATTGCTTTGCGAGTTTCCCAGGTGGCACTTCCCACATGAGGTGTCAAAACCACATTTTCCAGTCTAAACAGCTCCTCAGGTATGTCAGGCTCATGCTCATATACATCCAGCGCGGCCGCTCCAAGCCGGCCCTCAACTAATGCTGAGATGAGCTCAGGCTCATCCACATGAGGACCTCGTCCGATATTCACAAGCACACCCTTCGGGCCCAATGTGTTGATCACCTCATGGTTGATGATGTGGTGAGTTTCCTTGGTTAGCGGACATGCCACAATGAGCACATCACAGTTACCTGCCAGCTCAAGTACACTGTGGAAGTACTTGTAGTTTACATTTGGATTTTTTGTTCTTGAGTGGTAGCAGATCGGGCAACCAAAGGCTTCAGCTCTCTTGGCAACAGCTAAACCAATCCTGCCAAGCCCAAGAATACCCACAGTTTTACCACTGAACTGCAGGGGAAAACCATTATCATCATCTTGCTATCAGCTCTCAAACTGGAAGACTGCAAGTTTCAGAAAAATTCACAGCATAGAGTTTTCCAAGTAAAGTTGGGGCCAAATTTTTTGCTCACCCTTTTGTTTTTCATTTTTTGTTGGGAGGGTTGAGTTAGTCATTATGAAATTTAATAAAACAAACCTTCCACATCCAAGCACTAGGACACTAAATATTTCTATAAGTCATGCAATTTCTATCAGTTCTCCAGCCAACAGCATTGACTCAAAATTTTCCAGTGGCAACCGATATCATAATAATGTATATAGCACCAGTAACATATAACATCACCAACTCTATCCATTCTCTGGAAAAAAGTTTGGTTCAAAGAATCAAATATTAAAAAATCATTCGCAGGATACTCAAAGACAGTTAGGTATGTCTTCTTCACCCATTGGAACCCTTCATTTTTGTAGTGATATACAAACCAAATGTGATCTCTAGACATTAGGAAAACAACAAAACTATAAAATTCACTCTATATGTGAGGAATAAATAATTTGAAACTCTTCAGACATTGATTTCTTTATTCTTGTTTATCAATGAATCTAAAACTATATCTTTCACATGTACACAAAATGAGTCAATATTTTTACATGTTGATTGGGGCGATTTAAAATTATCAAGCAAGGAACTTCTATTATAGGAGACTATGTGTGGATGTAAAGGTGCCCAAGTCATAAAATTCCAATATTTTTATACAAGGATATATCCCAGGAGAACAGCAAAAAGATAAAGCAGATGTTCCTTTTTTATCCTTAGCAGATTTGATTGGAATTAGATATTCATGAGTTTATTATAAATAATTAAAATTATAGATATTAACACAAGCAAGATAGACAGTATAAACTATTTTCCAACTGTACCGGTACTGCAGATAATACAAATCAGTTCAGCTGATCAAGGAGGCAGGACTCACAAGGGTTTTGCTTCATTTTAATGTCTTGAGGTAGGCCAAAGGCAAGCTCATGAGCTTATTATCCTAAGTCGGAACAAGTTAGTTGATAGGATCCCCTTTTTTACGTCCCCATGCCACCACACAGGAGGGACATGGGGGCACAAAACAAAAAGGAAAGAAAGGGATGGGGTTTTTCTCACATCCTTCTAACTCTTTTACAATATAATAATCCTTCCTATCATGTTTGTATGAATCTTTAATTTACTTGGAAAAACACAACCAACATATGTACCCTCCTCCCACACACACATGCACAGGAACAAACATGCATAAAACTGGTTGGGTTAGGGTAAGGATTACAGGTTATGAAAACCTCAAGTCAATTATAAAACTTCAATGCCGAAGAAAATAAAACGCCATCACAACAGGTATATACTTAAGAAAACGAAACTTCAATTAGTTTGTTATATATGAGGAAAAATAACAAAAGCCATTAAAGGATTCAGATTAACAGGGAATCCAAAATAAACATAACTTCCAACTCTAATAGAGATGAGAATGCTACCAGACTATGGGAAAAGGTTTGTACAGGTATAACCTTTTCATATACTTCAGTCTGTCGGACAAGCTAACTGCAAATGACTACAAGTACATTAAATCATGATTAAATGATTTTTAACAAGAGACATATTCATCCATGAGTTTGATAAACAAATCTATCTGCTATATGCAACTAAGAAACATATAAGTTCATCTGTTTTGCAACCTTTTAGACAGTGAAAACAGCCAATAATAATGCCACAGAAGACTGGACTATGCGATGATAAAGGTTGAAAACATGGAAAGAGGAAAAGATGAAGCAAAGAGAAGAGAAAAATCAAAATTATAGAAAGATCACCTTCTACAACCTTATAATAAATTAAAATCTAACACCAGTAAATAAGAGCTGGTGAAATGTTTTCCATTTGACCTAATTTACACACCCCAAATAAATCAAGCACACAAACCGTTGTATCCCCATCTCTCTTAGGAAAAATAAGTATTCCACATGTGAATGACATTAATTAACTCATCCTAGCATGTTATCTAAATTTGTACTGATCTAAAGACCAAATAATTGTTCTCAGATCAACACATAACCTCACCATAAACTACTGCCAAGTTACCAGCTTAACTCTCAAATGATCCAGGGATTACATGACAGATGCTAATGCCCTAATTGCTCGAAATTTTCAAACCTGAGCACCAGCCCTATTTTGTGCTTAACCAAGCCGCCTCCTTTGAATAGGTAATAATTTAAACTTGGTTCCTTAACCAATAAACCTAGATCCTCTTGACCTCTAAAACATATACAGTACCGTGTGATTCTTCTGAATCATTTTACATTATCTAATCCTGCATATTAAATCTCCAAAATCATGTCCGAAGAATCAAAAGCTTCTAAGCATCTTACCTCCAATTCTCATGGTTCATTATGTGCATGAGACAGATACGCTAAGACACCAAACAGAATCATTTCCTTTCTTTAATACTTTAATAAAGGACACAAAAATAATGGCAAAACTTGCTAATGCAGGACATATGACACTAAATAAGGATATTAATGAAAACAGAAGCAATGCAGAATTGGCTTTGGAAAAATAACCATTTCAATAACTTAGGACCAATTATATCAACTAACCACAGTAATAATGACCACAATAAACCTAACTAGTTTCTAAGCATTAGTCCACTGCTCAGGAAGATCAATATCATTGCAATGCCTATTTCCTAACCACAAACAAGTAGAGCCAACCAAACTCAAGTCCGGTAACCCAGCTACTTCAAAGGGGCATTGAAAACTGTCATGAATTGTGGGGGACCTACAAAAGGGATCAGGAATACATTCTCCAGTGATATATATCACAACTTAAGCAATCACACATGCCAGAAAAAAAAAAATACATCGATAGTACAGTTGCAAAACCTTATATGAAGACAGGGAAAAACATAAAATATAACCAACAAACATACACTTTTGTATGCTAACAAATCCAGTAATAGTTGTCATCATGCTATTCAGCGGTAGAATGACAGGATTTGATATACAGAAATTACTTCTAAAATTCACAATGAAAGCAAAGGAGAATAGCGTAGGTCGAATGATTGCAGACAAGCTCATACATTAACGTAAAGAAAAACATGCGCTGTATCAACAAGAGCAACATGCGAAACATTAGAGCAATTCAGCTCTCCCAGTTAAATCATGCTACAATAAGTCTTCACATCTTACCAACAAGATCCACCAAGTCACAACTTTGGAAGGCCAGGCTTAACACCACTCATCGATTTCAAATTCTTTTCAGAAAATTACAAAGAAACAGCTGAAAAAACAGTTCAACCAGGGCACAGAGAACTCTGGAACAGAGACAGAATCCGGCAATGATGCTAAAGAACGGTAAGAAAGAGTCGACATTTGAAACAGTAAAATACAAATACTCCTATTTTCTAATTCATAACATTTTATAACAAGTTGCCATTTTGAAATGCTTAACAGTTAAACATAATTACTTTCAGAATTTGCAACGTTCGAAACAAACGGATGTCTTAGAAAATCAAACCAATGCATCAATAACTCAAAGAACAGAGAAGGACGAGAGAACCGTAAGAATAAAGAACTACTAAAGAACTGAGAAAAGGCGGGGTCCTTACGAACCCTAGAGGTGAGCTTGTAATCCCCCTTGGCCTTCCACGACCCTGCCCTCACGTAGCGGTCGGCCTCGCAAAGCCGCCTCAAGGTGGCGATGGAGAGGCCGATGGCGAGGTCGGCGGCGTCGTCGGTGAGGACGTCGGGGGTGTAGGTCACCCGGATCCCCCGTTCTCGGCACCGGGCGAGGTCCACCTTGTCGAGGCCGACGCTGTAGGAGGCCACGATCTCCAGCCGCGGCAGCGCGTCGATGGTCTCGGCGTCAGCCCCCACGGTGGCATTCCCCACCACCGCCCGGATCGACGGTGCGTTGGCCTGGAGGAAGTCTTTGCGGTGGGCCGGCGGGGACTCCCAGAGGCGGAAGAGGTGGCACCGCCGGTGGAGCTCCGCCTCCAGGTAGGGGTTCATGGGGAGAGTGAGAAGGACGCCCAGGGACTCCATGATGGCTTCGGGAAGCTAGGGTTAGGGCCAGGGGTTTCTTTTCTTTTTCTTTCTTCTACTCCAACCGGAGTTCCCGGAAGTGGCTGCGAAGGAGTGAGGAAGACGAGGGACTTCTTGTAATTTGCAAGGCTAATAATAAAAGAGCCGCTTTTTGGCCCATTTGAGGATAATAATAAATGAAGTCATTTTTTTTAAATAAAAAAAATTATTTTATTTTAATGATAAAAAATTATTTTTTTAATAAATTATGTCTATGATCTTTAAACTATATTAGATTTTTTAAAATAATCTCTAAAATATAAAAATCTAAACTTTGGTCTGTGAATTTTTTGAACTATTTTAATATTATCCTTCGTCCATTTCCAATACCTTTCTCGCACCGAAAATCCTATGTGACAGTCACCGATATTTATGTGGCAGATACCGATGCTGATCTAGAATAAAAAAATAAAAAATCTTTCTCCCTCTCTCCCTCACGACCCTCCTTCCCTCCCGTAACTGCACCGCCGCCCTTCTATACTGCAACCCCCCCCAAGCCA
Source organism: Elaeis guineensis (assembly GCF_000442705.2). Lineage (NCBI taxonomy): Eukaryota > Viridiplantae > Streptophyta > Magnoliopsida > Arecales > Arecaceae > Elaeis > Elaeis guineensis. The sequence goes on along the minus strand of NC_025998.2, from coordinate 10,363,274 downwards.
CCCCCACCCCATGCTCATGCCGCCTTATGCCCCCCTTGCCACCCTTTTCCGCCGCAGCCCCCACCCCCCTCCCCACCATCAATGCTCGTCTCTGCCCCCCCACCGTTTCTCTCCACCGTAGCCCCCTAGCTCTTGCACCCCCTTCCCCACGTGCTCGTGCCACATCCGCACCTCCTTCCCTCTCTTCCCCATTAAAGAATCGAGACCTGATCAGTGGCAATCGCCAGATTTTTCGTGAAAGCTTTTCACTATGCCCACCTCAATTTCTTACCGCAGCCGTCATCGGAGCTCGAGATAAGCCTCGGATCTTCTTCCTCCCTTCCTCCCCTTCCTTCCTTTGCCTGTGTGCATGGCCGCAACTGCTGACTTCATCGAAAAATTGAGAGTCTGAGAACATAGTCTCCTCGATTTTTTTTTTTTGTTCAGCCCTTTTCTTTTGACTTTTTTCGACGCTGGTGGTCACTGCCAACGTCGATTTGGGTTCCTCGGGCTGCACCGTTGCAGCCCTAGTTACCACCAGCCACTGTCGTAGCCCTAGCTGCCGCTGGCCACCGGCGACAGCCGTGGTAACATAACAAAAAAAAAAAAAAGAAAGCTCTTCTCCTCCCTCCATGATTGTTTCTTCCGTCCCCCCCAGCCTCATCCCTCCATGGCCCTTTTTCTTCTGCTTTCCCATCGGCCCTGGCTTCCCCTGACCTTCCTTTCCCCTCCTCCACTGCCACCATTAGTGTCGGATTTCCCCTTCGTTCTTCGCCTTGAGTGGATTCCACCTCCATTTAGGAGTCAATTGGTCGGAAGGAAAAGACTCCTTGCAGAAGTCTTTTTCATTATTTTTTTTGTTGCTTTGCGATTCATGTTTTGCCACGTAAGCATGCCAATACCACTTCTTCAAAAAATGGTTACATAAGCACCGGTTCAGTGAGAAACAACTAAATTGGTGTGAGAAAGGCACCAAAAATCGGTCAAAGGGCAACATTAAGTCGATTCAGAAAGTTTGGAGACTAAAGCTTAGATTTTTATAGTTTAGGAACTATTTAAAAAAATTCAGTATAGTTTAAGGACCAGAGACATAATTTATCCCTTCTTTTTTAATAACAAAAGAATATGTTATATCGTCCATTTGGGACTCCCTATCGCCTCATGCTTATAGGGAACTTCTTCCATCGTGGTTCCTCAAGATCAACTTCGATGACAATATCAAAAATTAATTTTGTGATTCATGATTATACTTTTAGGCTTGTAGTGGTCGGAAGCAGTCATCTCTTTGACCTGTTTATTTTTCCTGTAGAGCTTCAGGCTGCATGGGCCGAGATCACTTGTACGTATTGAACTCTTCATACTGATCATCTATTTATTGAAGGTGATTCGGCCACTATTGTGATCTGGCTTTAGAAATGTAGGCAAGGGGATGTCAATGATCCCCTTCTACGGGACATCATGATGATGCTATCGAATTGTATGGATCTCACCGTTAGGCACGTATATCAAGATGCAAACACAGCAACAGATTAGATATCTGCATTTATCGTAGAGCACTCTGAATCATGTCTTTGGACTGATTGAGACTCTCAATCCTTTCGAGATATTTTGATGCCTAATTATTATGGTTGTATTTATATTAAAAATATTTGATTGACCCATCTTATCAAAAAAAATTTAAATTAATGATAAAAATTACAAAAATATTCTTAAAATTTAGATGAAAAATATAAATTATTTATAATAATTTATTTTTTATTACAATGTGACCTAACTGTTTATCATCAGTTTATATTATTATTGTATGATGATCATATAACATTTCTAAAATTTCTAAAATACCTTTCCAGCTAAATTAGCGAGGATCTTGAGTTTTGGCCAAAAATAATGGGACGGATGCATAACTTGAATAATTTAGACAAGTGAATAATACTTCTCCAAAACTGAGGTGCTATCTTTGCACAGTAGTTTGAGGTCCAGAGGGAAGCTTTGACTTGATAGTAAATTTTCTGAATCAGATTTTGCCATGGCTCATGGGTGTTTATGAAAAACTTCCACCACCATTTCAGTAGTAAGCTTTGGTTAAGGTCTCTGCGATTGCCAATAACCAAGCCTCCAAACTTCTTACTTGTTGTCCTCGTGGACTAAGTTAATCAGTCTTTTGTAAGTCGTCAAATGACCCCATTAGAATCTTCTGCACAGAGAGTTGACCTTTTTGATGGCTTATATCAGAATTTTGTGGACTGATATCCATAAGACTAAAATGGCTATTGTTAAAAAAAATTTTATACGGATCGATTATATGAAAATGGTCAGAGCTCAAGATGATCGTGCTCAACAGACCCGCCTACTGGGGCCCAACACTGACGCATGGTCAGCCATGACTCCCGCCAAGTTAGTCCACTGCAACTGTCTGATCGATGACCATAGCTTGGCGGTATGCTATTATCGACGTATCTCCTTTGATCGATCATGTCTGGTCGACCGACCTTGCACCAATAGACAGATCTTGGCCCAGTACGCCCCTATCCAATAGCACCTTGAGGCGACTGATCTTTAGTCATCGTCGATCAATCCTTATCTCGACAGCACTCAGTTGGCAATTTTATTCAAAATGCAATACCCACCAGGCAACAGTTGTTGCTGGACCGATAAGATAACTACAATTGCTGCATCTCGAATATTTCGACCGATAATCTCGTGCCCCATGAATCACGTTCTGATCATGCGGGATCGTGCCAACTACTTGCCAACCAAAACTCTAACTCTCCACTAAAAGAAAGACCCAAAGAGGACATCCAAAAAGGTACGCTATTATTCTACCTCTCACGCTCCTCCTTCTATTGAATGAGAGTTCTGACTTAAACATTGAAGGATCCTCGTTGGAGCCATCTTCGGTTAGAACTTTTGGATAAGTCGCACTTTCGAGAGGCTAGCCTCACTGTTAACTCCATCGTCTCGACACTTGACGAATTCTCGCACCGACAGCTGTCATAATTGAATTAATTAGAGTTATTCTTCAAGCAATAGTTAAAAACTTTGCTCTTTCATCCTGTTAATCTTTTGTCTATCTTTTCTAGCATGAAATTCCAATCTTTTTGACTTGAGAGATGGGCAATGTAGTAGTGGAATGCCTAGGTATTGGATAAAAAGCTTTGTAGTTTGACATCCAAGAATTGTTAAAAGGTTGTCCATTTGAACATCAAATAAGTTCCTACAAGCTGGATTTTGCAGAAGTTTATTTTCAAGCCTAATGGTACTTCAAAAGAATAAAAGATAAATTTCATCATGTTACATTATTTCTAGATGAGCTGCAAACCATCAAAGCATCATTTGCATATTGTAAACACTTAATTTGAAAAGGTCCCACTTCCATAATTAAACCTTCTAAAGAGGCAAGGTTGTAAAGTACACATGTATGTGTAGCGGCATACCAAGAGCAATGCTCATTTTTTGGCCATGCATGTAGTATTTCTATAAGGTTCATTTTTTACAAGCATGCAAAAAACAAATCATTGCTTATTCTCACAATATTTTACATCTATATAATACATGAAAGGAGAGTTCAGAGCTCCCCAAGCACCCCACATGTTGCCTTCTAAAGGGCACATGTGTCAGTGCCCTAGCTCTTGAACCTCTTTTTATTATGTGTTTTGTGGGTTGAGCTTCACAGATGATTCGATGGTGAAGTCAGGAGAGAGAGAGGAAGAGAAGCAGCGAGGTCCAACAGAAGACTTGCGGGAGAGGAGAATGTACGATCCGATATCGCTGAGAGAGGAAGTGGAGAAAAAAATAAGGTCTTCACATCTCTTCCTTTGACCATATGCCCAAGCCAGATCTGTAGCCAACCTATCATAGAGGAAAAAAAATGACAGGGTATGAGGATTTGGAAGAGACATAACATCAGCATGACTTGGCTTTTGATTAGGGTATTGAGGGCTAAGAAAAGAAATCACAGAGGCTTTAACCAGAGGGAGAAGATTTTTGGGCAAAAAATCAGAAGATATCGATGGCAAGCATGGATTTTCATATCGCCCATTTCCCTACTGAAGGCTATATATACGTGAAAAGATTTAGAGGCCCATTCGAACATGGAGGATGACCGAATAAAGAAGGTGAGGTTTGTTTGTTTTTTTTTTTGGGAGGGGGGGGGGGTTCTAATTGATTTTTCTTCTATTTTTGGATTAGTTTTTTTGACGATCAGAAGGATCAAAGAGATTGAATTGAGGAAAGCAAGCTACAGAAGGTGATTTTGAAGATTTTTTTTAATTTTCGTTCCCTCATCAGTTTGCTCTAAAGTTTTTTCATTGTAGCATCAGCATTGTGTTCCTTTTTAAGAAATAGAATTATGTTTCTTATGAAGGATGCAGGAGGGTTATTGCCTACATTTTGGCAGCCTTCCACTCTTCATTTAAAACATCATGTGAGGGAGGAAAGAGATAGAAACTTGCTGTCACGTTGTAGCAGTCCTGCTCAATGTCCGATCATCTAAAACATCATGTAAGGGAGGAAAGAGATAGAGGCTTGCCGTCATGTTGTGGCAGCCTTGCTCAATATTCGGATGAAAATGAAAGAAGGGATGGATAGACTGCCATGCAGTGGTAGCCTTCCTCACTGTTCGCTTGAGAGAGAGAAAAAAAAGTGACTATTGCTAATGAGTGGCAGCAGGGTGAATGGAAAAAGAATTCGTTAATGGGTTAATAGGTCTAGGAAAGGATCAGATCCAAATCCGCAACGATCGGTTAATGGGTACAGTGAATGGGTTGTTTATGGGCCAACATTCGATCCAGTGTTTGGGTCGGATTCTAGACCGAGCCTGGATTGAGGCCCAAGAGTGGGACGGCCCCAATGAACTGGGCTAAGGTTGGGATGCATTGGGCTAGGATTAAAGGACTTGGGTTGGGCCATAGTTTGGGCCACATCATGGGTCGGTACTTGGTCCACTACTTTGGGCCAAATCTTGGACCAAGTTTGGACTAAGGCCCAGGGTGGGACAGGGCCCAATAATATGGGCTAAGCCAGAGATGGGCTAGGCTGTGTATTTTTTTTTTGGATAATTGGTGGCTAGGGTTTGAGAGGAAGAAAGGACTGGTTGCCGGCGAAGAGGAGGTCCGACAAGGGTTAGATCAGGAAAAATAGGAAAGCATTTAGCTGGGAGTAAACCGTAGGTGTGATTTCGGGGTGGTCTGGTGGTGGATCCGACTCCGAAGCCAAAATCAACATCATGTTGGGACATGTTAGGATGGAATCAGGATTAAGGTGAGAGAAGAAGGAGATGGAAAAAAAAGAAAAAAAAATAATAATCAAAAAAGAAGAAGTGGGAGAATAGAAGGAAGAACATAAAATATGAAAAAAAATTAGAATGGAGCAGTCAAAAAAGAAGGAAAAAAATAAAGCCAAAAAAAGCCTTACCTATTTGATATGAGACAGATCTTTCCGTGAGCCGCTGGAGATGATCGATTCCATTGTGGGTATGGAGATCCAGGAGAACGAGCAAGGTTAGAGGATGAAAGAAAAAATATGAAACATGGAGATAAATTAGAAGAGAGCAGTCAAAAAAAAAAGAAAAAAATCAAAAAAAAATCTTACCTATTTGAGATGAGAGAGAGCTTTCCATGAAGGAAAGCCGCTAAAGGTGTCGGTTCTATTATGGGTACGAAGATCCAGAAGGAGAGAGAAAAATATAGATCCGCTGCCTATCTTCGCTGGATCTAAGAAAGGAGTTGAGTGTATGAGTGAGGAGAGATAAAAAAGAGAGGAGAGTGGACCGCCGAAGTGGATTGCCGGAGTGAAAAGAGATCGAAGAGAGAGGGGGTTGGAGGGAGGAGGGAGGAGGTGGTTTCGGTGGAGAGGAAAGAAATATTGGGAGGAGGGAGGAGAGATCTGGGTTGAGAGGGAGGAGAGATTGAGAGAAGGGAGGAGGAATTTGGACGGAGAGGGAGGAGAGATGAGGAGAAGGGAGGAGGGATTTCGATGGAGAGGGAGGAGGATTTAGAAGGAAAGGAGGGGTTTGGGTGGAAAAGATTCTAGAAGAGGCTATGGTGAAGGGGGTGGGGGGGAAACCAAAAAATAAAGGAGGCAAAAGGAAAAAAAAAGGATGGGACTGACATTTTACACAAAAGCTCCCTAATTTCTTAGGTCTATGTTTCTAGCCCCAAAAAAAAAGATTTAGAAAATCGAAAAAAGAAAAGGATGAAAAAAAGAAGAAGAGGGGGATGGCTATTTTGCAAACCCCCCCCAATCTTTTAGGTACATATTTTGGCCCAAAAAAACTTTAAAATAGAGTTAATAAATTTAAAAAAAAATAAAGGTGGTGATGGATGAAGATTTTAACAGGGGTGGTGGCAACAGGAGTCATAAAAATTTAATAGGATTGATAAAAAATTTATGAAAAAATATTGATACAAAAAAATTTGTTTGGAGTGATTGTATATAGATAGTCATATAAGTTTTAGTATGAGTCAACTAATTTTTTTTTAAAATAAATATTTTTCAAATTTATTTTAATTTTAAGGAAGAAGAATGTGATTTGGTTCCTCACATTTATGACTGAACTGTTATTTTTTTTATTTAAATAAATATTTTTTTTTAATTTTTTATTATTTATATTTTTTCATGAAGCATGGAATTTCTATTCATTTTGTTCTAGATTTTTTTTTCAAAAATAAATCTGTCATAGTAATTTTTGATCAATAATTTTTCAGTCATTTTAACTAATTATGATATTTATGAAATAAAGGAACTATACATCTTTTATCTATTATTCAATTTTCTATTATTTCAACCACATATTTTGATTAGGGTAGATTTATTAAAAAGATATTTTTTAGCTATATGGTGAGCGTTTATAATTAATAAATATTTTTAGAATCTGTGCACATGATTGCTATTTTTTGTTCATGTTAAAAAAAATTATGTATATATTTTTTCGATCCAAAAAAAATATACAATTATCGAAAAAATTTTGCTGCTTTTTTCGGATTGCTAATTCTAGTATATTTTTTAAATTGCAGATATGGATTTAGTAAAACTTTGTCCAAACAAGATGCTGGAGGAGATCACAATAAAATGAAGCGTTATGCCACTTATATATGGTTTAGAATTACATAATGACCACTTATTCAGGGCCTATGTCTACATTATCTTTGAGCATGGACAGGAACCAAAGGATGAGCCATTTGAATACTTCAAGATATGGGGATGAACAATCTATACACAGATCGAGTCTGAGCAAATAGCTGCTGAATTTGCCATAAACGAGTTGAAGTATCATTTTCTTTTTGAAGTTGAAGATATAAATTATCTGGACAAAAAAATATTACAAATATCTATATGAGATTGTCAATAGAGCTTATGATGGCTTGCAGATATAGCATAAGAATCTGCAACATCATTGCAATTTAGTGATGGAGGGCTATAGGCAACTTGAAGCAAAATATAATGGTTTATAGGAGGAGGTTGTTAGATATAAAAGAATGTTTTGTCCGGATGCTGAGTCATCTATCAGAAAAAACTCGATTTAGTATTTACTATCGGGTATCTTTTAGGTCTTATGTGTATTGATCCATCTTTCAAATTTTGTTATGTTGATTTATCATATTGTAATACATATTTTGGATTGGTGGCAGTATATCGTAATATATTTATATAATCATGTAGAATGAAGAATGGACTATAATATAAAGTTTATTTTCTTTATTAGATATTCTATGTTGTGTATACCTTTGAGTTCCTTCTTCTTATTTATGCTGTGTTAATCATAATACGAATATATTCTAAGATAATAAAGAATAGAATTAAAAAAAAGAAAGAAAGTCCTATTGGAATTCGAGGTTTGGTGCATGCATATGTGTTTCAAAATTTTTATTTTCTAAACACTACTATGGAGAATAAGATTAAAATAATTTTAATATAAATTATGTATGCATAAAAATATAAAACCATATAGATCTTTTTCATATGTTGAAATTGATATATCCTGAAATTTAGATTGTGATCAAATCACATATCTGTTTCGTAATTTTTTTTTTCAAAATTGGATCTGAAAGAGACAAAGCTCTTTGTTAGCCACACAAGTGTTCGACCTCTACGAGTATCCACTCGAGATCAGCCTGGAACAGTCCTCTACAATCTGAATTTTGATTCTTCAAAATTCAGCCAGTTGAATCTGAACAAAGTCTGGATCATGATTAACACTTGATCTTTCTCCTTAATCTTCTCTCTTCTTCTCTAGAGTTTCTCCTTGCTATGTGCTGCTACCAGATGCTAGAAACCAGCAAGGAAGAGGCACCCAAACTCTTTTGGACGTGAAACTCCTTGGGACGTGCATCCCAAGGAAGGGATATAGAGAACACCCAAGAGAAGAGAAAGGAAGAGGAAGAGAGGGCGTGGGGAGAGCCTTTGGGTGTGAGGGGCTGCTGATTTTTCTGCTCTAGGGATCTTAGGGGAGGTCCCTTTAAATAGACATAAAGATTGAATCCTATTTAAGCTCATAATATAAGTCCTACTTGTATTAGGATTCCTATTAACTTAAGTTATCCAACTTATATTAAGAAGCCCATTAGATGCCAACTATTGAAGCCCTTGCACCCATAATTAGACACTCTCTTTTGCACCTAAGAGACACTCCATATGAAATCAAAAGGCTCTCTAATCATTAGACACACCCAAATTAATAAAATCAAAGTGGCGCCCCAAAATAACTATCAAGGAGATTCATAAGCGATTTGCACCCTTAATTTATATGATCCATAATTTTAGACACCCAACAATTGAATTTTTATGAATCTTATTCATGTAGGTAATTAGCAAGTAATTAAGTTAGAATTAACTTATCAAATAAGTAATCCCAACGAAAAGAAGAATTGGGTCCAACCATGTGCTAGCAAGATTACCAAGAACCCAATGGATTTCTCTAAACCCAATTGACACTTCATAAGCTCAATTATTTATTCCAAGCCTAATCCCTTTGTTGTGTGATCTCATAGGTTCAATTCTATCTGGTAGTGAGATATACAATAATCTCTATCATTGTATCATTAAAATTTTTTTCAATGGATCAGAATAATTCTACTCTAACTCAACAAGGATTGTCGATCTAGAACAACCCTAGTGAGCTCTCACAATCCATCAGTGACACTTAGCAGTATGCAGTGGCAACCCAGTAGAATTAAAATGAATCTTTAGGTGTAGTTAACGTGTGATTCAGTCCTTTTATCATGAGTCCTGATTAGATGACAGGTCATAGATAAATCATCAAACCTCAACATCAGTCATATGATAGATTTGATTAGCTCAAGTCCAGATATGATGTCTATGAAAACTCTTTTCCATCAATCACTCTACTGTGGTCATAGATTCTTGGACTTAGCCTCTCAAATCTCATAGGACTACTCCTCTCTATCAAGATCGATAGATCCTATTTTGATACGCACCTCACTCTTACAGTACATCAACTATCTCCAACATCCACTACAAGGGCTCATCGAGATCCATATTTATGTATCAATCAAACTCTAGCAGCCTCACTGCGAGTAGCAGTACCATCTCAAGTTAAAGGACCAGTCGCACAACTATAGCATCGAGATAATTACTGACGATTGAATAAAAATCCAAATGATCTCTCATATGGTCACGCTCAGTGCTAGTTGTTCTCTAACAACCACCCGTACTTGTCATCCTGTATCTCACACAGTAGACTAGAGACATGTCTTTTTCGAAGAAAATAATTTGTGCGCCAGCCTGTCCGAATCCATCATCATCCTCATGATGATCCCATGATCGAAAGTATTTAAAAATTAAATATATGTCTCTAATTCTCAACACTTTGAGAATATGTATCGAAGCTAATTTTATGGATGATTCAAGAATACATCACACTTGAATGAAAAAAAATTATCCTTTTATTGATCATATCAATATATTAAGTACAAAATTGTGTCCTTGATTTATTACAATGTGTCAGCCATATTGACTTCTAGGACATACATCTAACAATCTCCCACTTTGACTAAAGCCAATTGGCCACAAATCTAAGTCCCATCTTCTCAAGGTGGACTTTCATTTTCGATTGCTCAACTGCTTGTCAGCGGGTCTGTCACATTATTTGCGGAGTCTACTCTTCGCACCTCGATATGAGGTAGTTACGTACACTGCTGCTCTATGTGTTTGGACTTCTGATGAGACTTTAGGCTCCTTAGCAAGGGCTATGGTGTCATTGTCTCTGCAGTACTGTGTCATGGCATGACATCCAGTTCTACAACTAGCATTAGAGTTAGAATTCATCCTACACATCTACTGCATATTCAGCTTCTATTGATCATATATTCAGAACCCTTCTAATATATTGAACAAGAATACACCCTCAACTTGCAACTCAGAATCTCCTCCAAAGACTAAGAACAAATCCTTAGTCCTTCTTAAGTACTTAAGGATATTCTTCACAGCTATCCAGCGCTCCTTGTTTGGATTCGACTGATACCTATTTGTGACACTCACAGCAAAGACAATATCAGGTAAGCGTGTTAAGAGTTCAGTCTATACCCAACTACCGAGACATTTATCCCATTCAGGTGCAGGACAGCCTCTAGGTTCTCGTTGCATGGCATACATGAAGCTCCCTATAGCTGAGGTGTAAGGAATTCTACTCATGCATTGCACCTTCTCAGATGTGGTTAAACACATCGTCTTGGAGAGACTAATACCATGCCTAAGAGGTAAGAGACTCCTCTTGGAGTTTTTCATGCTGAACCTCTTCAGCACCTTCTCTGTGTACAGCTTTTATGACAGATCAAGCATCCGTTTAGATCTATCCCTATAGACTTTTATTCTGAGAATATAGGATACTTCTCTTAGATTTTTCATGGAGAATTTCTTGGACAACCATCTTTTGACCATGGTCAGCATGGGAATGTGGTTCCCAATGAAGAGAATATCATCCACATAAAATACGAGGAAGGTGATCGCACTCTCACTAATCCTCTTGTATACATAAGCTTCCTCTTCATTTTTAATGAAGTCAAATGATTTGATTGCCTCATCAAAATGATGATTCCAACTCCGAGAAGCTTGCTTTAATCTGTATATGGATCTTTGCAGCTTGCAGACTCTGTGATCGCCATCACCAAACGTGAAACCCATAGACTGCTCCATATAGATATCTTTCTCAAGATATCCATTCAGAAAGGTAGTTTTCATATCCATCTGTCAGATTTCATAATCGTAATAAGCTGCAACAGCAAGCAAAGTATGGATAGATTTCAGCATAGCTACGGACGAGAAAGTTTCAAGGATGCAAGCTAGAAGGTTTGAGACTGACATGATGGTTTAACTGTAAGAGTAGAGATTCAAGTTAGACTTTATACTTAATATTTTAATAGAATTTTTGAATGTATACCTTTCTAAACATCCAAATTTGCATGGATACCCTTTCAAAATTGATATTTGCATGTATATCTTTATAAAATACTTGATTTACATGCATACCTTTTTTTTCTTTATTTTTTGTATATATACCCACGTCATCTAACGTCATTAAAAAATTAACGGTTTAAAATTTAAATGACTAAAATGCCCTTATGGGTATATATACAAAAAAAAATTATAAGAGTATATATGTAATTAATAATTTACGAGGGTACAGAAATAAATATTAATTTTGAAAAGATATTCATGCAAATTTTGATATTTAAGAGGATATACAGGTAAAAATTTTTAATTTAATTTTTTTTTATTGTGTGTTATTTTAATGAGATGAAAAGAATTTAAACATATTAATTAATATCTTAGTAAGGATGATTCAAGTACATTAATTTTTATCTATTACTTCTTTGTTGGTATTTATAGTAGGAACAGTTCACTTGTTTAAAAATTTTATTCATTTATTATCATTACTCTCAATAGTAATAGCTGAGATATCAGTTCCTAATGCAGCTGGACGCTCAATATGATAAGCAATAGTTCATCTATTGTCATTTTAATAAGCCTGGATATGGAATAAGCAACTATTCATGATAAATCATATACAAAATAAAAATTAATATGATATAAAAATAAAAATAAAAATTATATCCAATAAAAAAGTAATAGATAAAAATTAATGTACTTGAATCACCCTTGCTATGATATTAATTAATATATTTAAATTTTTTCTATCTCGTTAAAATAACATACAATAGAAAAAAATTAAATTAAAAATTTTTTGCCTGTATATCCTCTTAAATGTCAAATTTTGCATAAATACTCTTTCAAAATTAATATTTATTTGTATATCCTCGTAAATTACTAATTGCATATATATCCTTATAATTTTTTTTGCATATATACCCATAAGGGTATTTCAGTTATTTAAATTTTAAACCATTAATTTTTTAACAGCATTAGATGATGTGGATATATATACAAAAAATAAAAAAAAAAGATATATATGCAAATCAAGTATTTTATAAAGATACACATGTAAATATCAATTTTGAAAGGGTATCCATGCAAATTTAGATGCTTAGAAGGGTTTAGAAGGGTATATATGCAAAAATCTTTATTTTAATTTACTTCTAGGGACTTTAAGATGTAAATAATGACTCTCACTAATTTTTCAGATCTCTCCACTCCCCTGAAAGGAAACAAAAATTCTAACGCGATAAAAAATTTTTAATGGGTGCTACGATCCCACCGATGACATGCACCTCACCTAACAGTTATTAATAATATGCACACCGATGGGCAGGCAACTCTTTATCCAAATGCTTCACTAAGCATATTGCAACCACTTGATCTTTAAGTCATGTGGACTCATCTAACAGTTATTGTCCAGACTTCTTAGTTAAGCCCGACCCATCATTCACAAGCAGGTGCAAGACCGTCACTAGGTCCCTCACCTGACAGTTATTGGATCAAACTCTATCCTTACTCTGGAGTAACTCTTTGCTAATAGAGTGGTTACATATTCCATATGCAACTAAACCATTGTAACCAATCGAAAAAAATCAACGCCGGTAGCACGTCCACACATCTACAACGGTAGAAGACCTACGGACTTAATATTTATGGAAAGATTTGAGTTTAGATCTCATTTAATCAGTCATCATATGACTGATCTAACTAGCATGGGCTAAACCAAATCGCTAAGCAACCTAATTCAAGACCTAATCTTTCAAATTAGTCAGGTAAGTGGATAACGGTGGGGGTCCCCCTGTTGCCTTTCTTAGACACCAATGAATTGGTCAGATCGGCTAACGAAATCAATTAAATAACCATGTCTCATTAACTTATCTTAGACACCAATAGATCGATTGATCAAAATTAGTTAGCTAAAGTAAATCAGGCTCAAACTAACGAGCCAAATTAGATCCTTAGGTTAATCGATTCTATATATGGGACTCAATCGATTTGATCAATAATAATTATATAATTATTAATTTAATTAATCTAACTTAATTTAATACTTGACTCGATTTGACTAATTACTTAATCAAATTAGATCCATATGACTCAAATCAAAAATTTTAGATGTAATTCTATTATATGATCTAATTTTTTATTTTTTCATGACCAAAATTTTCATGCACAAATACAAATTTCAGATTCTAAAATCATATTTAAGATCTAAATTTTTTGTATAAAAATAAATTTTAAAATATAAAAATAATTTTCAGATTTTAATATACAAACATATATCATATATATGCATGTATAATTAGATCTAAACAAAATTTTAGATCTAAGTATGATATCATATATCTCATATACTAATTATAATGAGATTAAAAATAAAAATATGTAATCATATATCACATATATGAATCAAAATTTAGATCATAAAAAAAATTCAGATTTCATGCATGCATCTATATTTCACATGAATATTAACTAGAACTCTTTCTAGATCAAAATTCAGATCTATGCATGCAACAACATATCAACTATATATTTTAAAATTAATAATAAAATTAAATTTTAGATTAGAAGATCCATCTATAGATCTCATGTATCAAGAAAAAATCTAATTTTAAATTTTTTTTAAAAATATGTATATCAAAATTTAGCATATGAAAATCCGTGGCTCTGATACCACTGTTGAAATTCGAGATTTGATGCATACATATGTGTTTCAAAATTTTTATTTTCTAAATACTATAGTAAAAAATAAAATTAAAATAATTTTAATCTGAATTATGTATGCATAAAAATATAAAATCATATGGATTTATTTCATATGTTGAAATTGATATATGCTGAAATTCAGATTGTGATCAAATCACATACCTGTTTCGTAATCTCTTTCTTCAAAATTGGATCTGAAAGAGATGAGGCTCTCTGTTAGTCGTACAAGTATATGGTCTCTATGAGTATCTACTCAGAATCAGCCTAGAACAGCCCTCTACAATCTGAATTTTGATTCTCTAAAATTCAGCCTGTCCAATTTGAACGAAGTCTGAATCGCGATCAACACTTGATCTTTCTCCTTGATCTTCTTCTTCTCCTCTTCTCTAGAGTTTCTCCTTACTATGTGCTACTACCAGATGCTAGAAATCAGCAAAAAAGAGGTACCCAAACTCTTTTGGATGTGAAACTCCTTGGGATGCGTGTCCCAAGGAAAGGGTGTATAGAACACCCAAGAGAAGAGAAAGGGAGAGAAAGAGAGGGCGTGGGGAGTGCCTTTGGGTGTGAAGGGCTGCTAGTCTTTTTACTCTAGGAACTTTAAAGGAGGTCCGTTTAAATAGGCATAAAGATTGAATTCTATTCAATCTCATAATACAAGTCCTACTTGCATTAAGATTCCTATTAACTTAAGTTATCCAACTTATATTAGGAAGCCCATTAGGCGCCAACTATTGGAGCCCTTGCATCCATAATTAGACACCCTCTTTTGCACCCAAGAGACACCTCATATGAAACCAAAAGACCCTCTAATCAATGGATATGTCTAAATTGATCAAATCAAAATGGCACCCTATAACAACTATCAAAGAGATTCATAAGCGACTTGCACCCTTAATTTATATGATTCATAAACTTAGACATCCAACAATTAGAGTCTCATGAATCTTATTCATGTAGATAATTAGCAGGTAATTAAGTTAGAATTAACTTATCAAATAAGTAATCCTAATGGAAAGAGAAATTGGGTCCAACCATATGCTAGCAAGGTTACCATGAACCTAATGAATTTTTCTAAATCCAATTGACACTTCATAAGCTCAATTACTTATTTCAAACTTAATCTTTTTGTTGTGTGACCTCATAAGTTTAATTCTATCTGGTAGTGAGATATACAATGATCTCTATCATTATATCATTGAAACTCTTTTCAACGAGTCAGAACAATTCTACTCTAACTCAACAAGAATTATCGATCCAGAATAATCCTAGTGAGCTCTCACAATCCATCAATGACACCTAGCAGTATGTAATGGCAACCTAGTAGAACTAAAATGAACCTCTAGGTGTAGTTAACGTGTGATTCAGTCCCTCTATCGTGAGTCCCGACTAGATGGCAGGTCATGGATAAATTATCAAATCTCAACATCAGTCATATGATAGATTTGATTAGCTCAAATCCAGATATGATGTCTATGAAATTTTTTTTTCATCAATCACTCTACTGTGACCACAGATTCTTGGACTTAGCCTCTCAAATCTCATAAGACTACTCCTCTCTATCAAGATCGATAGATCCTATCTTGATGCGCACCCCACTCCTACAGTGGACTAACTATCGCCAACATCTACTACAAGGGCTCATTGAGACTCATATTTATGTGTCAATCAAATTTCAGCAGTCTCATTGCAAGTTGCAGTACCATCCAAGTCAAAGGATCAGTCACAGTACAACTACAGCATCGAGATAATTACTGATGATTGAATAGAAATCCAAGTGATCTCTCATATAGTCACGCTCAATGCTAATTATTCTCTAACAACCACCTGTACTTGTCACCCTATGTCTCTACACAGTAGACTAGAGATCCATCTTTCTCAAAGAAAGTGATTTGTGCGTCAGTCTGTCCGGATCCATCATCGTCCTCATGATGATCCTATGATCGAGAGTATTTAAGAATTAAATATATATTTTTAATTTTCAACACTTTGAGAATATGTATCAAAGCTAATTTCATGAATGATTCAAGGACACATCACATTTGAATGAAAAAAATTATCCTTTTATTGATCATATCAATATATTAAGTATAAAATTGTGTCCTAGATTTATTACAATGTGTCAGCCATATTGGCTTCTAGGACATACATCTAACAAGACCTCCATTTATAGCCATTTTTATTATTCGCATTTAGAAGATGCTGAAAAATAAATATTCTAAACAAATATCTATATAATTTAATTATAAAATTAATCTAAATATATAATATTCATAATATAAGATATATTCAGATAATTGATATGTATTACATACTGCTCCTTTGCTATATGGGTAGCCCTTGAAAAGTCACTAGTTTTTTTGAATCATACAAAAAATAAAATTTTTTTTCATAGTTATAAGGTTCTTCAAATTTTTTGAGTTTGTATTATCTAATGGTATTTTATTTGATGCTTTTTTATTCTTTTCATATATGATTTTATAATAGAATATATCTTAATATCAATTACTTAAATTTTTTTCATTAGGTTGTTGTGGAGATTCAAAGTGCAGCATTTTATGCGTTGCTCTATTTCAGGTACTATACACCATCATATATTTATATTCATAATGCTTATTTATTTATTTTGAATTTTTTTATACGTTATTCTTTCTATATCAAAAAGTTATTACTGCTATAATATTTGATTATTCAATTTTTTGATTTTTGCTCTTTTTCTAGCATGTATTTTTATCTTTTGTTAGTTACAACACACAATGAAATATTCTCAAATTTTTAGATAAAATAGAGTGAGAAGAATGAACATCATTATCGAGAGAAGATCTAGAAAAGTAAACAGCCGTAATAATCATTCTCGAGATACTGCTAAAAAAAATGACAACACATATCATTTCTCATTCAACTGTTAATGAGCAAGGTGATGTCTATATAATCATCTATGAAATAGTTATAGATAGATCTACAGTTTCGAATCTTCAACAAAACAGAAACATAGATATGGTTGAACAAAATATCCGTACAACAATCACTTTTGGACATTCCAGTAAGTTGCTGACAATAAATCTTTTACTTTCTATAGATTATTCTAAGACATCTTTTGACTTTATTGTCATTATTATGTAGGTATGCATAATGAATAATTAAATATTGAAGAACTTAAACATGAATGTCAATATTGTGGAGCTCTTTTTTTGGTATAAAGAATGTATAAATAAATCACATGATACATCGACTCGTAAATTTGGTCAATGCTGTCAAGAGAAAAGAGTATATATTTCATTGCTGAAAGAGACTTCGAGTTTTTTGGACAATCTATTAGATTATAATAGAGGAAGAAGGGCTTCAAAATTTTGAGAAAATATTAAAGTACATAACTCAATATTTTTATTTACCTTGTTAGGAGCAAAAATTGATAACAAGATTAATACCAAATCTGGTCCTTATATTTTTTTGATCAATGATCAAAACCATCATAAAATAGGTTTGTTGCTACCGATTGATGGACAAAAGCTGAGGTTTGCACAATTATACATATATGATACAGAAAATGAAGTAGATAATAGAATTACCACACTAACTTCTGATAATGATGCATGTGGGATTGACCGCGAGATAGTTGAAAGATTAATAAATATGTTTGATCAAAAAAATAAAATTGTACGAGCTTTCAGAATGACTAGAGATCATTTTAAAAAATTTGATTTTTCGTCGATATAGTTAAGATTGATAGAAAAATATAAGAGAGATGTTATACAATATTGCAGTCCTACAGTTTCAAAATAGCTAGTTTAATAGTTACTGATCTTAGGCAAGCTGACCGTCATCGTGATATCATTGTTGAGCATAAAATGGAGGGATTGAAACAGATCTGTGATCTACATCCTAGCTTTATGTCTATGCAATATCCGATTCTATTTTTATTTGATGAGGATGGTTATAAAATAGACATAAAATATAAAGATTGTCTTCACAAACGATCAACTACAAGACAATATGTAACAATAAGAAAATTTTATGCTTACAGATTGCAATAAAGAATGAATGAAAGAAAAATATTAATAAGAAGAGGTAGACTATTTCAACAATATATAGTGAATGCTTTCTTATGTATTGAAGAAAAAAGACTAGCTTACATCAGAAGAAATCAAAAAGATTTGATATCAGAAATTTATAAAGGTATTAAAGATGTAGTTGTAAAAGAAAATATCGATGGAAACACAATTGAAAAAAAAATTATATTACCATCAAGTTTTATCGAGATACATGATCCAAAATTGTCAAGATGCAATGGCAATTTGTACATATCATGGACATCCTGATCTTTTTATTACATTCATCTGTAATGCATAATGGCTTGAAATCCAAGAAGCTTTGAACATTATTTTTGATCAAAAGTCTCAAGATAGATCTGATATTGTTAGCAGAGTTTTCAAAATTGAATTGGAGGAATTGATATCAGATATTATCAAAAAAAATATTTTAAAAATTCGATTAGATGTGTGTTATTATTTATTATAGTGAGAAAATGATATCTACTTCTAAATAATATTTTAATATATTTTTTTTCAATTTTGTATACAATAGAGTTTCAAAAATGAGGGCTTCCATATGTTCACATCCTACTATGGCTGGATTTGAAAAATAAGTATCCAACGGCATCAGATATAGATTCTATAATATCTACAAAAATACTTGATAAAAATAATGATCGGATTGGATATGAAATAGTTGGAAAATTTATGATGCATGGACCATGTGGATTTGATAATTCAAGATCACCGTGTACATTGAAAGGGCACTGTTCCAAATATTTTTTCTAAAAAGTTTTGGTCGAAGATGATGATCGATGAAAATGGATTTGCCATTTGTAAGAGGAGAGATGACGGACATTATATTATGAAAAATAGCATTATACTTAATAATGGATATGTTGTTCCTTATAATTTAAGTATGTTGGTTCGATATCAAGCTCATATCAATGTTGAATAGTTCAGTAAGTCAAAAATGATTAAATATCTTTTCAAATATATTAACAAAGGTATAGACAGAACAAGAGCTATCATTACAAAAAATATGATAACAAATATAGACAACAGAGAACAGCAATATGAACAAATTGATAAAATAAAGACATATTTAGACTGTAGATATCTATCTGCATATGAAGCTGTACAGAGAATATTTTAGTTTGATATACATTTTAGAAAACTAATAGTTGAATGGTTAGTTTTGCATCTTTCGATGATGCATATTGCGACCTATCATGAAAATCAGAATTTGAGCAGTGTACTCAATCGACAGAATATAGATAAAACCATGTTTATAGAATGGATGGAAACAAATAAAATATGTGAAGATGCTAAAGATCTATCATATGTTGAATTTTTGACAAAATAGATATGAAATCCTAAAGATAAAATATGGATCCAAAGAAAGTAGAAGAATTGGATCGAAAGAATTATGTACATACACCCAAGCTTTGATGAATTATACTATTTAAGAATGCTTCTGAATGTCATCAAAGGATCGAAAAGTTATGATAAAATAAAAATTATAAATAGTATTCTTCATCCAACTTTTCAATCTACATAAAATACTCTCGGATTATTAGGTGATGATAAAGAATGGCATGAAGTGCTAAACGAAGCTTCTTATTGGGCATCATCATCCGAATTGAGATAATATTTTGTCACTCTGATTATTTATTGTGAGATAGGTTATCTGAACAAGCTGCTCAAAATTTATTGAAAATTTTTTGGAGATGATGTACTTTGCAAGATATGAAATACTTTAGATATGTCTAAGCGGCATAATCCAGAACTTCAATTAAGAAATTATATTTTGGTTGAATTGAACAATTTATTCAATAAAAATTATTTCTCTCTTTCGGATTATAATCTACCGATGCCTAGTATAGTCATGGTGCAAGAAATTACAAACAAATTATTGATGGAGGAATTACTTTATGATGTATATAAAATACAGGAAGAACATTCGAAATTATTTGAAGGCTTGAATAAAGAACAGAAAATTATTTATGACTTTGTATTAGATTTTGTAGAATTTTTTTTTTATTTTTTGTATATGGTCATGGTGGGACTGAAAAAACGTATCTTTGGCGGGCAATCATTATGAAAATACACTTCGAGGAAAAAATTATTTTAACAGTAGCCTCTTCTGGAATCACATCTTTATTACTTCCAGATGGCCGAACAGCACATTCAAGATTCAAAATTTTTATTCATATTGATGAGCACTCGACATGTGAAATAAAAAAAAGATGCAACTTACAGCATTAATTAAATCGACAAGTTTGATTGTTTGGGATGAAGCTCCAATGAATCATAGAAACTGCTTCGAAGCACTCGATATATCTTTGAAAGATATTTTACGATCAGACAATATAAACATAGATAAAAAATCATTTGAAGGCAAAATAATTCACTTTGGTGGAGATTTCAAATAGATCCTTCCAATTGTTAGTGGAGGTGGAAGAGCTAAAACAATTGATGCATCAATAAGCCGATCATACTTATGAAAATATTTTCGAATCTACATGTTAAAAAAGAATATGAGACTGCTCAATAATGATAATGATGAAGATTACCAAAGGATGCTTGCTGCATTTACTGAATGGGTTTTAAATATTGGTGATGGAAAAGTATCAACATATAAATTTCATGACAAAGAAGAGGAGCTGAACTGGATTAAAATTTCGGATACTTTTATTGTAAAGGCAAATGGAGATTATATGGAACATATTGCTTCACAAGTCTATAAAAATTTCAAAAAAAATTATAATGATCCCATATATTTAAAGGAATGAGCTATCATTATACCTACAAATAATATGGTTAATGATATAAACCTGCATATGCTTTCATTGGTGCCAATGGAAGAACAAACTTTCTTAAGTACAGATATAATATTCAAAACATCAATCGATATGATTATAGAAGATATCCTCTATCCGTCAGAATTTTTAACTCTCTAAAATTCAATGAAATTCCAAATCATGATTTGAGATTGAAAATATGTGTTCTGATTGTGCTATTAAGAAACATCAATCAAAGTGCCGGACTTTGCAATAGAACCAGACTTCTTACGACCAAATTAATATCAAAAGTGCTCGAAGCAGTAATAATCATTGAAAATCATATCGGCGAAAAAGTTTGCATTCCCCAGATTATAATGCAGGTCACAAAAATAAAATGACCATTTGTTTTTTAAAAAGGATAGTTTTTAGTAAAGCTTTGCTATGCAATGACAATCAACAAAAGTCAAGCACAAACATTGAAAAAAATTAGGTTATACCAACCTAAATCAGTATTTTCGCATGGTCAACTTTATGTTGCTCTTTCACGTGTTACTTCATATAAAGATCTAAAAATTCTCATAAAAAATGACCATGGTATACTGAAAATAATTATAAAGAATATTGTTTACACAGAAATCTTTTCTGATTTATCTATACTTATTATTCGTATTGTATGTTTTGTTTGCATAATCTATATGGTTGCAATAATATTGAACATGGTTATATCATTAAACAGGATAAAAATACAGAAAATAGAGTATACCTTACTTTCACAGCTAAATTTAGAGAGACGTAACTGAAAAATCAAAGTCTGACTTTCACTGATAAGTATCGATTGTCATTTACTTGATGAAGAGGTTAATATCTTTAATTTTTAAATTTTAGATATATTTTTTTATAATAAATGATATTTTTAAATTTTTGAATATTTTTGCTTTATATAAAACTCTATGATTCAAGCATCTATTTGGAAAGAGGATGCTCTACACTTCAAAAATTTGCTTGCGAAAGGGAAGATTTACTTCACACAAAAATTCAATGTCGCATCAAACAAAAAAAAAATTTAGAGCTGCCTCCCATCAATATATTATTTATTTCAATAAATGGACTAATACACAAGAAGTTGATGACGATACGGGTTCTATACCATTTCAAAAATTTCATTTCATTGGTTTTAATGAGTTGCCTTTCAGAAACTATAATGATACATATTTGATAGGTGCAACTTTATGCAACAATATCTAATATCAAAAATACAAAATATATATATATATATTTACTAACTACCTTTTTTTTTACGGATGTGATAGGACATATTACGGCTTTTGGAGATGTTGAAGAAACAAATGTCAGATAAAAAATCATCAAAAAAAAAATGGAGATAGAAGATTTAGAGTAATAAATTTAAATTTATACCTTTTTGATTTGGCAAATCACAATGATAATCTATATTTTTTTCTTAATAAATTTTATCAAGTTAAAAATACCATCTATCAATAATAATGCAGTATGCAAAAATATCAATCATGCTCTAGGAAAAAAATTCTGAAGAGCTTGATCAAGATATTATTCGGACAATGGAACTGACTAGTTCGGTGATAATTATTTTGACGGACATGATTGTTAGAATGTATAGAAATATATTCTTTTCTATAAAAAAATATATCCTTATAGAATTCATATAATAATTTTTGAATATTGATAATATTTTTCATATATAGAAAAAATTTATCTTTTCAGTTCTTCGGCATCTAGATATTACATAGATGCACAAATTTTTGAAATCCAAAATTACCGAAATAGGTTTAGAAATATAATATGCTATCTTACACATTCAGAAAATAGAATTTATATATTTTAAAATTTAGAAATCGATTTTATGATGTACAATCTCAATAGGGTAATAGTCGCAATCGCATTTGCGAAAGAAAGCAAGTTGCACCTGTCGATCCTACACATGAAGCAACAATAAATAAAAAAATAATTAAAGAATTATTGAAAATAAATATGCAAACTACTCAGATATGATACTCAGTATGATCAAAAAATCTGAAAGTATATTTCTATACACATTGTTCTCCAACAAATTTTTTTTTCTTCATAGAGCATGAAATTTACGTGTCGAGCAAAAATAAAAGCAATTGATACCTCTTACAGTTGGTGGTACAAAGCATATTATAACTACAGATCCGTGATCAAAATATATGGCGATAATTTTTGATGCAATCAATGCAATAAGAATGACCAACCTCTAGTACCATGGTAAACAAATAAAACTTTCTTTCGAATTATTTAAAAATTTTATTGAAAATCATATAATTTATTCTTCTTCTAAATAAATGTACTTTTCTACTATTTAAATTTTTAATGTACAAATTGAATGCAATAGTTGAGGATGATACTACTAATACTAGCCTTATTATATGCGAAAAATTAACACAACAATTGATTAGTATATCAGCATTTAATCTTGCCACCGATCTAAGATCGAATAAATTGGTTCTTTCAAATGTTATAGAAAAAATACTTGACAACTTCTACACCTTTCAAATTATACCTGGTCTGCAGTATGGTGAAAATGTTGATTGTAATTTTTGAGTGATAAATATATTTCAGGATAATGATTTTCTAATCGATAGCTCACATGAAGCTTTCTGTATCGAATCTTCTTCACAGTAATTTTTGAAAGAAGTAGTAATTTTTATTTCTAAAAAATACTTATATTTAAAAATTTTTTAACAGATCACTTCTCAAAAAATATCTTCTCTTACAATCAGGTAATAAACTTTCTTGGCATTCATGCAAAAAAAAATTTTTTCATATATTTTTTTTTCTTTTACAGAGAATTGGCAACACCATAATCTGAGAAAAAACTCTGCATCGGGTAAATAATATTATTCAACTAATTTATTTTTTTATATTTTTTCTTACACTTTACCATAATATAAGAAAATTTTTTTGGAATACTAATGAAAATTTATATATTTTTGAACAAGACGGTTGAAGAAAAAAATGAAAGAACATTGATCTCTTCATAATTTTCTTGATGAAGCTATATGTTTTATCTTTTTCAATTGAGATTATATTTTCCTACTATAATTAAAACTGTAGTTTTTACTAAAATCTGTCACATGGCACGGTCCCTTGCTAGTATAATATGATAAAGGGATAAAAATGATCCGACAAATATGCATAGTGTCCAAAAAGGAACACTAAAAATGACCATTTATCTTTTACTAAATTTTTATATAATTTTTCAAATATTCTATCCATTAAAATTATTTAGAAAAAAACTAGATCTTTATTTAGAAAGACAATGCAAACCAAATATACATCTTGTTTGAATAACTTCATTTGGGAAAACAATGTCAATGAAAGTGTCCAATCATATAAAAGAAATGGATGATAAGAATAAAAATAAAAGTAATTTGAAAAAAAAAAAGAGAGTGATAATTTGGGAGAAAAATTATATATATATATATATATATATTTGAAAAAATTCCGATCTGTCGGATTCAAACCAGCGACCTAAGGATTATCTACGCTACTACAGTCCTCCGCTCTACCAACTGAGCTAAGGTCAGTCAATGTAAAACAGGGATGAAAACATTACTAATTTATACCTCCTCCAAAAGACAGGCAAAGGTTACTCACAAAAGGCAAACACCATGTATCTCACTCAGCTCCATGGATGTTGAGTGAAAAAATAATCTCTCAAAAATTTTTTGTATTCCACTTGGATGTGATTTATATTGAGCTACAGAAGAAATTAAGAACTCATTAAGCTTAAAAATTAAGATATTCATATATCTGTCCTCAATTCTCTCCTTCTCAAAAAGCTCTCCAGCCTTTCTGGTCACAGACACAACAATACACCATACTAATAAACTTTTATCAACTTAGCAATCAAATTTACCAAAAAAAAAAAAAACACTTAGCAATCAAATTTTCATCAGCTGAGCATCTAAGTTACGAAACATCCCTGAATGGTAGATATTTAACTTGATGGGACCACTAAAGCCTCCTCATGGAAAGGTGGTGTCCTGTTCATCAAAATAGAGGGTGTTTTTTATAAAAAAAATTATGCAAAGAGGAATTAAAACCAAAAGAAAGGATTTGAAGGATTAACCATCTAAGTTTTGAGATATTAATCACATCTAACTAAATCTACTTGCTAAACTACAAACAATTTTTCCTTATCTAAACATCATAAGTTATTGTGCAATACACGCACATGCTCACATATTCTTCATTCACTCTTGGTACCTTTTTTTTTTTCTATTATATTTTTAAAGAGAAATGGTAAATTATATTTATAGCTTGCTTTTCCCATGATATTTTTAAAGAGAAATAGTAGATGGTTAACTATATTTGTCTTTCCTGTCCATCAATCAGGTGGTTTTCACATACACAGGATCCATTAAAATTAATTACTTGGCCTCTCTTTCATCACTTAATATAAGCATAACAGAAATAATCTTCGAGACTATACTTCTCCTAAATTAATGACAAATGGAGCATTTTGGTCAAATGGCAGCAAATACTAGTATGAAAGGAACATTTCTGAAAGATTCTTGGAGAAATTTGAGCAAATAAAATAGTGGAATCTTCTAAATCATCCGATTTATCCAAAAAAAAAAGGTGGAACCTTGGAGTTCTTTCACGGCATAGTATATAAAAAGAATGTACCACATGTATCTAATATAGATTTAGAGAATCTTTGTCATTTAACTAAACAACTCATTCAAAAGACAAAACTGGCCCCAGATTTCATTCCGACCTCCTTTCCCGGGCTGTCTGCCAGCCTCAGAGCCTAGAATAACAGAAAACGGAAAACGAACCCTCCATTCGCCCTCCCCCAAACTCCACCTCTAAAAAAAGCTCCTTTCTATTCCATCAGCTGACCTTTTCTTTTTCTCTCTCTCTCTCTCTCTCTCTCCCCCTCAAAATGCACCCTACGTCCTCCCAGAGATGTCTAAATTTAATTAAGATGAAAAGAAAACAAACAGGAAAGAGAGGTTCTACCCAAATACCAACTCATGGTAGCAATGCAGCAAAGTAGGAAAACCCCCTATTGCCTCGGGCACATTAGGAAGGTGGGGTTCTTCTCTCATCCCTACAACTGTCTCCCAACAACCAAGTTCCCACTTTTCCTCCCCCACCCTCTCCTTGCCTCATTGGAGAGGTGGGTTCCTCCAATCTCTTAGAATCTCTCCAAGATCGAAAAGTTTCCACCTTTACCATCCTTCCTCCCTTCCCCTGCCCTCATCAAACAGATTGGTTTCTACTCTTGTTTCCTAAACAAGTCTTCAATCTCCTTACCTCATAAGAGAGGTGGCCTTCTTATACAATCTTTTAATAACTGCCTCCAACTGCTATCTTCTGTCTTCTCAAATTCTCTCCATGCAGTTGGCAAGGCATGACCTGGCTACCTTCCACATTGCTTGATCTGAATTCTCCGACCTGCGTGTGATGGTTCGATTCCTCAAGAGAGGACACAGCCTCGAAAGGTTGATTCAAGGTAGAAGGATGTTTGATTCGGGGCGCAAGGTGCACAGCATGATTCTGGAGGCAACCGGTGGAAATGGATCGCCTCCAGATGACAAGAAACTCTGGAGGAGCCAGGGACCAACATCGGATTGCCCTGTGGAACAGGTAGGCAGTGTGCTTGATCGGTCGTCGGACATCGCACCCAAGTCCCGCCTAAGCAAGGTTGGAGGAGGTGGCCATGGGAGACCCTCAGGTAAGCCAGCCCTGAGGCTATACAATTGGAATTGATCTCCAAGGAGCTTTGAGATGATGAATCATATGATGTAGAGAAAAATTAAATGTGGATTTGGATGCTTGAGGGAGCTTGCTTCCTAGATTTGCTCTAGTAAACATAATCTGTAGCAAAAATTCAACAAGTTCGTGATGAATTATTAATGTTTTTGAGGGGTCTGATTTAGATTTGGAGTTGATGAAGGAGAGGTTTGCGAAGCTGCTGCTGGGTGAAGACATGTCAGGTGGTGGAAAAGGAGTCTCTTCAGCTTTGGCTTTGTCCAATGCCGTCACCAATCTTGCAGGTATTGCTAGATTTTGACTCACTATGTACTAAGTTGCAAGGCAATCTGAAGCAATTAATGGGAAGTGAAATTTACAATCTATGTACACATTAATGTGATTCTTATTAATACCTTGACCAGAAACCCCTACTCATCCATGAAACAATATATTAGTTTGGAGAAAAGAAGTATTTTCTTGTCAGAAGACTCCTGAGTTACAAGCCTTTATCCTACCAGATTTTGATGGTTTTATGAATTCCACATTCCTAGCTATTGGTTCCTATCCAAGTTACAAGCCTTCAGAAACTGGAAGAGCTTATTTTTTTCAAAACAAGAAAGAAAGAAAGAAAGAAATAGTGTCTTGATCTTTTTTTTTTTTTTTTCTCCTTCACGATTTGGATCCAAGTATTTCTTGTTCTCCTCCGAGTTTTCATTAATGATATGCAATTAGGGATCTGTTTTATTGATGTTCATTCAGATCTTAGACATCTTCCTGTGAATATTAGATAGCTTCTGCATTGAAAGAGAATTAAGAGTTACTATCATCTTGATGATAGATCTAATATTACCAGCATCTAACTTTAGTTGATATCCTGGCTCAGCTTTGATAACTGCACACTAAATTTATAAGTAATAGGATATTTTTTAAAGAAAAGGATAATCTTTTATGTATAAAACGCCTTTTCTTGGCATAGTGACTCCCAGATTTGATCCATAATTATTTATGGATGTGAAATCTTTCTGTATGGCAAGAAGCTACTCTCTCTACGGAATGCAGGAAGACATGATTTCTTCCTCCTCTCATTCATGGATCCTAAAGAATAATATGACTTGCCCTGTTTGTAGGCATGCCCTGTTTTTACCAGTGACCTACTGGTATCAAATGATTGGCTTTATCAGCTTATAAAAGTCTCCATTCATGAAACAACCCATGCCACAGATACTTCTGATATCATCACTAGCACATATACAAATATTCTAAAAAATCTTTTTTGTAATTTCTTTCTGATTGGTTCAGCTTCTGTTTTTGGGGAGCAATGGCGTTTGGAACCCATGTCAGCTGAAAGGAAGGCCAGGTGGAGGAGGGAAATTGATTGGCTTTTGTCAGTCACTGATCACATAGTAGAGTTTGTTCCTTCCCAACAGAAATCTAAGGATGGAACCAGCATGGAGGTCTTACAGAAACTCCATTCTCTCTCTCTCTCACAATTCATATCTTTTGCACTTTTAATTACATTAGTCCCTTCTGAGGTTATAGAATATACCCATTAAAAAAAAAAAAAAAAAAACTGCCTCTATTCTGAAAGCAAGACTAAAGCACAATTTCCTTCTGTTTTTGTCTTAACATACAGATAATGGTAACTCAGCAACGCAGAGATCTTCTCATGAATATCCCTGCGCTACGCAAGCTTGACGCAATGCTTATTGTAAGGAAGTCTATTTGACATTTAGAGGTTCATTTTTAACTATTCAAAAGAATTTAGGTTCATTCTTTTCCTTTGATAAAACAGGAATACCTTGACCGCTTCAAAGACCATAATGAGTTCTGGTATGTGTCCAGAGATGCTGATGAGTCTGAGAGGGGAACACGAAAAATGGATGACAAATGGTGGCTTCCAACCATAAAAGTCCCTCCTAATGGGCTGTCTGACATGTCCAGAAAATGGATTCAGCATCTGAAGGAGCTTGTCAACCAAGTGCACAAGGCTGCTATGGCTATAAATGCTAATGTTCTTATGGAAATGGAAATTCCAGAAGCATATATTGAATCCCTACCTAAGGTTGGCTCTAGGAATAAGATTTCATGCATATTAACTATTATAGCATGCACTTATTACTACTTCGACACTATGCTAGTCATGCCATTCCACACTGGAGTGAGGTTTTCTTCAAGTGATATATTCCGAGCCTGTCAATGACACATAAGTTTCGGATCTGCTGAACTAACCATCAGTAATAGAATAAAGAATCTGTACCAGAATAATTTTGATATGCATTTAGAGAAGGGGACTTTATTGTTATGACTGCATGCCCATCTCTACTTCTACAGTCTGCTTTAAATTTGTGCTTTCGAATGCTTACTGATCTACACAATGCCTTTGTAACATTAATTTTAAATCCTGATTCTTTTAGATACTTTCTTATGTTCGTTAGATCAGTAGTCTCAAGTAAACTAAAATACGCTTATCATGAAGAATGCAGTTTATCTTCAAATTCCTAACGTTGCATTAAAATAAATTAATTTTCCTCCACTAAAATATGCTTATCATGTTCCTTATCCTGTTATTCAAACTGGTTCCTCTTCCAGTTATCATCCTATAAATTAAAGTTGTACTTATATTCTATATGATAGAATGGAAGAGCAAGCCTAGGAGATGCACTATATCGGAGTATAACAGTTGATTGTTTTGACCCTGAAGACTTCCTGGCATCCTTAGACTTGTCTACAGAGCACAAGATTCTTGACCTCAAAAACCGAATTGAGGCATCTATTGTAATTTGGAAGAGGAAGATGCACAGTAAAGATGCAAAATCTCCTTGGGGGTCTGCTGTTAGCTTGGAGAAGAGGGAACAATTTGAAGAGAGAGCAGAGACCATCTTACTCATACTAAAGCACAGGTTCCCTGGTATTCCTCAATCAGCTCTTGACATCAGTAAGATTCAATACAACCAGGTAAAAGACTAAATTTCACTATCTTCAACTTTCTTAAATTTGCCAAAATTTCATATTTTTCTCAACAATAACAATGACAGATACTCAGCCTTTTGTCTTGAATTTTTCATATGGATATCTTTAGGATGTTGGACACTCTATTCTGGAAAGCTACTCGAGAGTTCTAGAAAGCTTGGCTTTCACTGTGATGTCTCGAATCGACGATGTCCTATATGCTGATTCCCTTGCTCAAGATCCAACACTTGGGGGAACAAAGAAAAGGCCCACATTGGCAGATACAGAGGCAGTCACAGGAAAGGTGAAAGTCCTTGATCTTCAAGAAGAGATCGAGAAGCTTAATCAAATGGAAGAACCCGCTTCAATGACTCTGTCAGATTTCATGGGTTGGCAAGTAGAACAGGACTGTGAGACAAAAAGGAAGGATTCAGGTAACTTATAGAGGAAACGCTGAACTCAGAAGATGGAAAGTTGATGAGAAAGCCTCCTCCTATTGTAACTAACAAGAAATTTCCTATATAGAGAAGATTGAGAACTTGGGAGACTTGAGAAACCCATCAGCACTCCAGTAAGATGTGCCAGAAGCAAAGGAGAGAGATGGATGCTGTGCAGGAGGCAGCAAATGCAAATATAAGTATTCAGACACATCAGAGCTTTACTATATGAAACTTTCAGCACTGCTGCTGGGTTTCGCAGTTTGGGTGCTTCTGAAATACCCCTGTACACTCTTGAAGCTACTGATCTCTCATTGATGCTGACATTATTACTCCTGATGAGGTTCTGAAATAACTCTGTACAAGAAATTTTGACATTCCCTTGCATGACCAACAGAAAGTGTTCAGAGAATCTCATTATTGCAGGAAAACATTGCACTCAAAAATACTAGTGTTCATGGGAGAAGATAGCATAACAGGACTATTCAAGAATGAGTATTCACATATGATAGGAAAACTATTTTAACTCGCCTCCAATTATCCATACCACATTATTATTATTATTATTATTTGAATGGTCACGTTGTTAGTATAAGCAGGTAGAAGATTAATCAATTTAATATTTTATGTTGTTGAAAACACAATGATAATCTGGCTAATATTAGAATCAGAACAAAGTTCCATTTTGTAACGAGAACAAAAGAGAGGGCAAAGTCAGAAACAGGAAAACTTAGGTTCCTTAGAAGAAAAAAATAAACATATAAATCCTAGAACTGTTCTTGCTACATAGGACTGCAGAGGGACAGTGTCATCTTGACACTTGGCATGGGTGCCAAGTGTCCTGGTGTCCCCAAGTGTCAGAAATGGCAGCCTCTAAAAATCTAGGAATGGGAACACGGCATATGAGTATGTGTGTGCACGTATGTATGTCTCTATGCATCGATGTGTATAATGTGTTTGTGTCTTTTGATGTTTAATCGAACCCAAGTTTGTTAGTTGTTTAATTTATTTCTTGGTTCATTTAAGATATATTGATATTCTTAAAATGATGACTAACATTGGTATATTTATATTAAAAATATAATGTTATTTCACTTGAAGAGTTCAATTTAATTGTGATCACTTTATGTTAAGAATATTATGATAGATTGCTTAAAGTGTACATATAATCTTGATAACTTTATATTAAAAGCATAAGGACACTTCACTTAAGTGTCCAACACCTAAAAAAAAGGTGCCTAAGGTTGGATACCTTTCGCTAGTGCCCGCAGGAGATACTTTAAAGTGGAGCATCTAGTCATGTCATGTCTTAGTCTATCATGTCAAAAAATACATAAGAGTCGACACTTATAGAGTATCCACGTAATATACTTGGGGGTGATAAACTTCCAAAAAATATATTTTCTGCTTTTTTTTTTAAAGATGTGTTCTCTTCGAGATGGTAATCGGGTCGGGTCAGATCATAAACGGATTGGATCGATACGGATCGGATCAAAAAATCGTCAATGCAAATCCGATCTATTTATTAAACGGGTCAAAAATTCAAATCTGAATCTGACCTGTTTATTAAACAGATAATCCGATCCAATCCGTTTAACCTGTTTATTAAATAAGTCAAATTAGATTAAACGGATTAAACATGTTAAATGGATTAAACAGATTAAACAGGTCGAGTTAAATGGGTCAGAAACAGGTTAAACAGATTTTAAACAGATTAAACGAATCTTAAATGGGTTAAACAGATTAAACAGATTAAACAGATCGGATTAAATAGGTCAGAAATAGGTTAAACAGGTTAAACAAATTAAATAGATTATCTGACTCAGCCTGATCTGAATATTAAACGGGTTAAACGAATTAGATATCTAAAATCCAAATCCAATCCAATTATTAAACGGATTAAACGAATCGATCCGTTTATAACCCAAACCCTTTAGCCTAAATTCAAACATGTTTATGACGAATCGAACACGAATCAGATTGGCGGATTGGATCATATTTTGCCAGCCCTAGTCCTCTCCCGCCTCTTCACCCTCTTGATAAGCTTTAGTTTGAATGCTCTTGACCTATGAAAATATAATATATATGTATATGTATATATGTATATGTATATGTATATATATGTATATGTGTGTGTGTGTGTGTATATATATATATATATATATATATATATATATATATATGTATATATATGTGTATATATGTATATATATGTGTATATATGTGTATATATGTGTATATATGTGTATATATGTGTATATATGTGTATATGTATGTGTATATGTATATGTATGTGTATATGTATATGTATATATATATGTATATATATGTATGTATGTATGTATGTATGTATGTATGTATGTATGTGTATACGTATAGAGAGATAGAAAGAGAGAGAGAGAGAGAGAGAGAGATTGTATGTGTGTATGTCTTTGTGTACATATATACCTAAATATATACACACATAGAGAGAGACAGAGAGAGAAAGAGTATACCTGTATATGTTCTAAACAATATAAAACAGGTTATAGTGGAAGTATTGGTGGTTTGGAATAAAAAATGTTTAAGTTGATGACCCAACTGAAGGTCCAAAGAAATTCTTGCTATGGAGCACATATTCCAACATAAATTATGAGATTTTGCTGCAAGCATGCATGAAGATTCCTTTTTTTTGGAGGGCTAAATAAGGATCAAGATTTCAAGACTTCCGAGGCTCTACATGACGAATCATACACACAAAGGCAAATAAAAGGATTTCTATTAAAAAGATGATTGAACATTTGAAGAACTAGTATCACATAAGTTTTAATAATAATTATATGGAGTATGGATAAAGGTTCCAACCATTCTATGGTTCTGTATAATATAAACCAACGAAAATAAGGTAGATCTTGGGAATTCTAGTTAAGGAACATGATGTGTAGTTCCAAGATCCAAAAGTTGCATGTTCTGAGGTTGAAGTAAAGAAAGGCCCTTCATGACATGAACCAGTGAGAAAGGCATTTCCAGGGAAGCTTTCCTGAGGAGTGAGGTGACAAGCTATGAGCCATGGAGTTGGTTCCAAAATTCAGAGGGCCTATGAATTGCACCTTATTTTTAAAAAGAACTTGCAGAGGCTTCTAGCAGACTACCAGAATATTCTATTTTCTTTTCATTTTGTAAGATTTTCTCCTTTTAGACATACTTATAATGTCAAAATTATACAACTAGTTCAACTTTTCAAATACCTTGAGTAAAGGAAGAGAGTGGAACCATCAAGGAGGAACATATGGCTTGTATTACATACTGAAAAATCAGAAAGAGAAAATAAAGGAGCCCAAGTTCCTTCAGCTCCATTAAGGCAAATAGCAGAAAGAATAAAACCTACATGCTTACAATCTTCTCTTTGTTTACTAAGAAAAATAATTACATATTAGACTTGTTCTCTTATTTTTATTGACTATTCGAAAATGAGTTTTTGAAGAATACTATTCTATTCTAGAAAGCTGTCTGAAGCTTATCGAGTTCAGGAGAAGAGCAAGAACAGAAGAAAAACAATTGACCTCTTCCATAAATAGATGAGATGCGCATAAGAGGCGCATAAGATCGAGTCATCTGGGTTGCATCATTCCTTATTGCTAGGAAATTTCTACTTTCGGCTTTGATGCATTTGGATGCTGCTTTTTCCTGTTACTACTTATCACTTGCTGGTCCTGACTCCCCAAATTGCAATGATAGGATCAATCAACTCTTTGAGAAACATGATGAATTCAATAATACCTATTAAAGAGGAAGTTCATGAAAACTCATTTTAATGTAGAGAAGAGTACTTAAGGTGGATAAGTTACTTCTGTCTAGAAGATCCATGTTAGGTCTATTGAATGGTCAATCAAATGAGAACTATGACCAACCTGTCCTCAAATGTATGTTGAGATTTTAAGAATGGTGTTAAAAGTAAACCTACTTCCAAGAGATAAATTCCCCAATGATTATCCTGTTTGTTATACATTACTTATTCCACATGTTACCATTAACTGTTGCAGCCACATATACTATTTTCATCTCATTATGCAAGAGTACATCAAGACCAATGAAATGATCATCCTATACAGAACTAGAAATAATTTATGAAGCTGATTAACTCTGATCAAGGTATCCTGACTTAGCACAAGAGAACTATTTGATATCGAGTTTATTGCTACAATCAGCAAAAAAAGGGCACCTGGGCTTTACTTACAAAGTTGATCAAATGGTACATATCGAAACATAGATAAAGAGAAGGAGATTCACTCGTTGTCAACCCAAATCATATCTTGTCACGTGGCCCTTTGGTGGGTGGCAGTTGAGGGCCTTTCTTGATCGGTAGTATGTCACCAGAAGCTGTGGAGCTTAGGTAAGCAAGCAAGGAGCCACCACCTAAAATCAAGAACTTCAACAACAAACCCCTCTTGGTGAATGGGGCTGCAAATGTCTCAAAGAACTTGCTCTGTGTGTCCATATACATATTATTGGTGTCAATTGTTGCAATGTAGCAATGTGCCCATACGCATACAAATATATGCAAATACTAGTTACATGTATAAGCATGTATCTAAACATAATTTTACCCTGCATCACATGAAGAAGCAAAAGAAATGTGCTAATTTGCAATGCCACTTTAATAGATCAAACAAGCATAGTTGTATGAAGCATGAATTTTCCAAGGGAAATCTCTAATCATGTAGTGCCATGGATTTCTTTTGTGTGTCTGTATGAATTTTTTTAGGAACTCTTCAATATTATTTGTGTTTCCTATTTTTTTCCCCAAAAATCCAAGAAGAAAATTAAAATGGATAGAACAAATATGTATGATGAAACCCTCTTATTCATTTTTTTTTTTTTTTTTTGAATGTGTAAACCCTCTTATTCATTAAATTGTTTGTACAAACTATTAGAAAAATTTATTGGTTTCAGAAAAGTGAAAATAAAAGCAAGGAATGGCAGAGGTTCCATGCAAAAGCTATCTCCAACATAAAGCTCCATCTGCTATTTTATTTAATTGTGAGGATATAAAATTACTAAGGTCCTGTTTGGATGATTGGGCCAAAAATCCTATAAGATTTGTAAATTGGGCCAATACAACCATAAAAAAACATTGAATTAGAGATTGGAGTAAGCCTATGCTTACATTAGCCTGAGACATATAGGGACAAAAAATGACCAATAAGATTATTTTTTTCCTCCCTATGGAACTTGGGCCAGCCCACTCCAAAGACCTCTGAGTAATGGGAATATAAGCCTAATTCGAACTTTTTCTTTTCCAGTCGCACTAGTCCAAACTCATGAATCCCATGGGATTTTGGGCCTCGACATCCAAACAGACCCTTATTAGAAGATTTATGTACAGAAGAATATAAAAAACCTTTGAACCACAAGTATCAAATAAAAATGATAGGATCAGATACTTTTACGAGTTCATACTCTCCAACAGTTGGATCCTTCCAACACATTGTATCACAAACAAATTTAGCCAATTAATCAAAAACAACCACATCCAAAGTATGAGGTGTTATAGAATGAACAATGTGCGTATATATCAAGTTTGGGTAAATGAAGTGTTAACAGAGATCACTCATCAAATATTGTTTCTGGTACCGATTCTAATTCCAAGAAAATAACCGTAATCTTAAACAAAATTACTTCACAAAATTCAAACATGGCAAGCCTACCCTCATCTGATTTCTGTTTAAAATTATCACAAAAAAGAGAGAGAATTCAAAGATTTACTACACAATTCTAGGAAGAAGAGGTTCCAGATCGCTTTACCTGAAGGGGATTGTAAGGCGAAGGGGCATCGGATCCGTACAAGTCCCACTGGCCAGTGGTGTTGCCGAGGTCCTCCAGATCGAAGTACACGCTCTTCTCGCCGTACTTCGCCACTACTGTTGCGGTGCCGGACCTACCAAGAGGAAAACTCGGATGAATTCAGAGCCGTCTGATTGCTATACACGATCAAGAGACGTTAAAAGGAGAAGAAAAAAAAGGAAAGAAGCTGCACCGGAGGTTAGGACGAGGGTGAGTCCGGCGAGGGGGCCTGACGGCGAGCTTGGTGCCGTTGAAGGAGCTGCCGGCGAGGCCCTTAACGGCTATCGGATGTACGGCTGCGACGGCGGTTGAGGCGGCCATTTCGTTGCTGCCACGTCTTCCCCCCTTCGCGCCTTTCGTGAATTTCTCGGTTTCTTATTCTGGCGACGGGATTGGAAAAGTTCGTGGGGGGGGGGATCGTATGGATGGTGGGGATGAGACGAGCGCCCATTGAAGGAATGACACGTGGCATTACGATAAGGTTATCCTGATCCGTGAGGCTGCTGATTTGTTTAGCCTTCGATATGCCCTGCTTCATGCCCCAGAAACCAAAGTCCAGAGAATACGAACCGCATGGGATGAAAGTGATGGAATGTAAGGCTTGTTCGCTGGCCTTCACAAATAAAGGCCAGTCGATTATTGTTGGGCTTATCGATAAATTATTATCTACATTGCATGCATGAGCATGGTCCTGAAGACCGTCGGTCACAATTGCCGCAAAAAGCAGCAGCGATCATTATTTCTTTTAGAAAGCAAACAGCGCTGCGGACTGAATTATTTCATTCATGCCCGACCACACTAAAAATTGAACTGACATCAAAATGACAATTGTTCAAATTTTATATTTTGATGTTTTAAACTGTATTCATACTAAATTAGTATGATCGTCTGATTATATCAAAAAAAAAAAAAAAAATAGCAACTGTTGTTACCAATATACCCGTGTAGTGAACACAATGGAGACAATAATTTCTCATGTTGCCTTGATCCTTTTCTTTGGAAACAATTATGTATACTTAAATGTGTTGCATTTGGGATAGATATTTTGTAAGCTAAACAAATAACATTATCTTACAAGCGAACATCTTATTTATTCCTCACAAAAATCATTATATGTTTCTCATACTTCATGTTGATATCTAGTTAACAAATGCCATTGCAAACCCTGAGTATTAGGTGTACCACGGCATTAATTAACACCAAAGATTTATCTTTAGTCGCACAGTAAGGCAAAAGGCATTATTTGTAGGAAATCTAAGTTGGCCCAAAGCTTGATGTTGATGTTACTAGAGCCAATATCTTGAACACAAGAAGCATCCCATGCGAACACCTGTCTCTGATTGTCCCCCGGGATGATATACCTGCTTGGGAGACAATTCCTAGGCAAACCTCTCTCTGGAAGATAAAACTGGGCTATCGAAATCAACAGCAACCAGATGATCTTATCAAGTTTTTCCCAGTTCAATGTTCCAAATCATGTTCTCCTACCGAAAGCTACATATTCCATGGCTGAATTTTATTTCCTAATATCACCTTAGCTAATATTAGTACAGGAATATTGCAAAAGTCCGGACTTTTCCTTATTTGGATCGTGTGTGTCACTATTATTATACATGGTAGTTTTTTTTTTTCTTTATTACTTCTATGTTTTGAGCAGTTGTATCACTCTTCTCGTGTTATGTCTCATAGTATGGGTAGTGGTGAGATAGACGAATCTACTCCATTCCTTCCGCATTTTAAGTAGTGGTAAAATAGGTTTAACTAATTATTGATTTAGGTCATATAGCCAACTATATATAGCAATCACCTCTATTCTACTATGTTTGTAGTCTGGATAGCACTACCATTCATCCATGTACCAAGTAGTAGTGACTATTGGTCCACCGCTCCTTGATTTTTGTTCAATAAAAAATCTCATCCTAGGTCTATATCTCTTATCTTTTTCGATATATAACATATATATTCGGCCGAGACTCTTCATGTTTTTTACCTGCACTTTTTTTTGATGCACCGGCTTTTAGGTCATGATTATCGAACTGAATATGGTGTAAAAAGTTAGCCATCTAAGTATCGATGATAAGTAGGACTCAATAATATATACTTATAGAGAAATTCTTTATACACTACATACGGTGTAGAAAATCTGATGTGGAGCGTAACGCTTTACGTAATTGGTCTATGTAGTCACACTTTTCAATACTTATAAATGTATCCATTAAATGTTTATAGGTCTGTCTTTTGGTTTGAAATTTTGAACGATGAAAATATTTTTTTGTTTTGAAAAAATTATGATATTTCGTGACTTATTTATGATATCCCGTGACCTGTCATGACATCTGAAGCATATTATGACTTTCTATTTCAAATCAAAAAATGGATCTGCAAATATTTAATGGGCGCATTTATAGACATTGAAAAGCATAACTACGTAAACCAATGAGAAGGGATGATGTTATTGCACCGCATGCGGTGCACAAAGAATTTCTCATACTTATATTGTGTCAAGTTTTTGGACTAGGCCCATATTAGACTAGGATTGGAGCATCAATCCAAGCCCGATTTGAAATTTGATAGGCCCTATTTTGGGCTCAAGTCTGATCGAGATAGTTCCAAACTAGGCCCAGAACTAGACCCAAAGCTGGCATGGCCAATTAGACCTTGGGCTAGCTTGGGCTCATTTGTAGCCCTAATTCATATAAAATATATTTATATCCCGTAAAATCTAGGTCTTTGTTCTAAGTTTTATCTAAAATCATTTTTTGGGTTCCATAAGACTAAAACAGAAATTTATTTTATTTTTAGGATGTGTGGTTTCATGTTCACGGAATTGATTAAATAGAATAAAAAAAAATATCTTTAGGGTGAAAATGTAGGAGCAAGTTCCAATAAATTCGTTTTTTCAATTTGGCCAAATGATATATCTTTGTTTTCAATGAAAATGGGTAAAATAAAAAAAATATATCACCATAAAATCTCGATGTTTAATGCATTTGCAAAAAAAATTATTTAAAATAGATATTCATAATCATCATGTGAAAAATAATTAAATAACTGTATTTTTAAAATTAGTCTACTTTTAAGTTTTTCATGTGTTTCTCGTTAATCAAAAGGTTCTTAATTTCTTCCTTTCCACCAAAAATAACAGAATATTACAGAAATGTGAAGAGAACCGTTCCATGAAACGCGTTTCCCAGCGACCCCTGAATGCGACCGGGGAATCGCACGAAGGCCTCTCATCAAGCGGAACCCAGGATCCACCACGGGACCGGCCTTCACAGCTGTCTCCGATCGGTCAAATGAGACTTGTTGGCCTCGCGAGTCCCCAATTCGGCACTGCCGCCACCTCGCTCTTCTTTTCTCCCCGCCTTAAAACCCCCGACACCGCACCGATTCCTCCTTTCTTTCCTCGATTCCGTCCCTCCCTCCCCCCTCATCGCCTTTTCAGCAACAAGACTCCCTCAGGTATACTCTCTCTCTAGATGATATCTTATTCCACATCGAGCAAAACCCCCAGTTGATCACGAGGCGCGTCTACTATGGTCGGGATTCTTTTCTGTTCTTTGTCGGTCTCTTTGATCCGTGAAGTGGATCTTTAGTTCATTGTTTCTCCATCGAGAGAAAGAAATTTCGCTTGATCGTTGGATCCTTGCTTTAATTTGCTTGTCGATTTGGTGGCGGATGGTTTGGATATTAAGAATGACCGAAAAGGAATATAGTAGTTAGATGCGTCTGTCAAACGCGATTCTTGAAGGAAATATACTTTATGGGAAGTAGTAGTTGGTAGTGAATGCGAAAGTGGAAAGAATGGATTACATGACATCGATGCATATGAGGGAAGATGATTCAGAAAGGCTGATGAAATATCGTCTTGTTTGGCATATTTATTCTCAGAGATGAGTTGAGAAAACTATTTATCGCTGATTGATGAGCTTATTTCTTCTGAAGAGAAGACTGATTTGCATGTACAGCTGTTATTATATGGCCCATGCTTTTGTTGTTTTTATTATTTGTGATTTCTGCTATGTTGAGGCTCATCAAAAAGTTGGGAAGTTATGGATTTTGTGAATTATTGCGGTTTTTGGGTATAAGAAAAATATTTTCAAGATCTTCGCAAGAAATAAGAGAGGAATAGTTTTGGAATCAAGACATGGGCTGATAGCTTTGTTGCTTTGGGCGTTGAGGGCTGCATGGCAGTATTTTGAAAACTTTTCTGTAAATCTCCTATATTACTAATATTTTAGTAATCAAGAAACTGTTAGGAAGGGAATGGACCAGATGTAAATGCTGCGTCCTTTCTGAGTTGACAGAGGAGTAGGGTGCGCACTTTCAGATTATTTTGACCACATTTAGATAGTTTACATCCGGTATAGATGAAATAATGACTCCTTATTCCAAGATCTGATTCTTGGCCTAAATGAATGTTTTGGATATTGAATTCCAAAAAAAGATGTTGGTTTGGAGTGCTATTATTCCTTGCATCTCTTCTGAGTGATGTAGAAAGAGTGGAATTGGAGAATTCTCTGACAGTAAGAAGTTGATAGCTCTAATTTGATTCAGAATTTTAACTTATGAAGGCATTTTTTTTTTAACCTGCTGTAAGAGGGATTCAATGGAATGTGCTGTATTGCTGCCTTGTTTCAGGCATGGTCTCCTTTCTTGTTAATGTTTATTGTGTTGCAGCGCCATATACTTTCATGCTGAGCTTCTTCCTGTGCCTTTACTGTAATTTCCCTATTCTTGCAAATTTCTGACATTTTTCCCTTTTTTTAAATTTTCTTCTTCTTTTGTTGCTGTACATCTCCCTCCTTTTGTGGTGCTGCTTTATTTAGTTATGAAAGTTGGTGGCAGTACTGTCACTTTGCCAATAGAACCTTGAAGTCTTGAAGTCATAACAATCGTTCTACATTTATTTAAGAAGGAAAAATCTCAATTGGAGAAGTTATATGTACATGTTCCTTGTATTTGTGCCTCATATGCTTCAAAGAACATGCTGCATTCTACTGTATATGTTAGGACTTTCTTCCACTTTCTTTCATTTTCCTTGATAAACATTTTCTAGCAGGTCACAATCTGGTATCTCTCTCTCTCTCTCTTGCTCGCTCGCTCGCTACTCCCCCTCCCCACTCACGTACACACACACACACACACACACACAAAATTCTTCCAACTTTCACCACTTGCTTCATAAGAGGACATCGGTCTGATCTTAACTTATGAGTGAACTAACTGCTATCTGCCTAAATGAGCCTCTTTCCTGGTCTGTACCTCTAAACCTTTATAGCCAAATCGACATGTATTTCAGATACATCACTATGAGAAGGCTATGTGTTCCAAAAGATGCCAACTTACATATATCCTGAAATTGAGCTGAGTCCTTGTGTCCTATAATTCCTCTGGCTTCTAACATGATAATAAACTAATGTAATTTGAGTGTGATAATGTCATGATTCAGCATTTTTGTCCAGACTGATGTAACTTGAGCTCTAGGAAAATTAGTTCTTTTTCTTTTTGCATTTTTTTTTTTCAATTTTCACTTGAAAAATGTTCAATTTCAAGTTATGAAGCTGATATGCTGCATCTGAGGCAGGATATCATAATTTCCAGAATGTGTTGGTTGTAATAAAGTTGAAACTCATTTTAAATGCCTTTTAATATATAAAATCGTTCTTAGAATATGCATTCCGTTTTCAGTCATCATCAGGACCTGATCCATTTTGTAATTTAAAGATCTGACTATGACATGCAGGTAGGAACAAGTTGCTTCTTTGTGTTGAAAATCATTATTCTCCTACGGCTCAACAATTTAGGACATCTATGGAAACATCAAAGGAATCTCAGGAGTTGAACAGGAGTCTTTACCCACATATAGAGCCATACTCTTCAGGATTTTTGAAGGTTTCAGATATCCACACATTGTACTGGGAGCAGTCAGGAAACCCAAATGGGCATGTGAGTGAGCATCTTAGTTCATATTATCCGATGATGCCATTTTCAATTAAGTTTTAAACAGTATAGAATTGTATGAAACTTTGGAGTATCTAGCTAATAAAATGGGCTTGCTGTTGCATGTTGGAACATGGAAATGTTGTATTTTGCCTGACTCTTCTGTTGCCTACAGAAATGAAGGATGTAGCTATTGAAAGCCAACTGTTTCTGTCCATTTAATTACGAGGAAAAGGTAGATTGCTGTCATGTTGTGAATGCTTGGTATAACTGAGGTGGTATAAACAACAAGGAGTACTCTAATTTTTTCTCCCTGACTTCCAGATGATGTTCCCTTGTACCTCAACCTTTGAAAAGGGAGGGGAAGAATGAAAAGAATGTAAATTGTTATTTTACTAATCTGTTGCCTGTTAGGGGATATGCTTACAATCTGATAAGATAGATTGTGTCTGCCATTATTGGTTAGAATAAGACCCTAATTTTCCATTCTAGCAACCCAATCGTGTTGCT
This sequence comes from Elaeis guineensis, assembly GCF_000442705.2. Taxonomy (NCBI): domain Eukaryota; kingdom Viridiplantae; phylum Streptophyta; class Magnoliopsida; order Arecales; family Arecaceae; genus Elaeis; species Elaeis guineensis. Next base: position 10,320,956 of record NC_025998.2, on the reverse strand, counting down.
CTTCAAATTGCTTGCACTACTTTCCCACTATGTTCAAATCTTGGACTATTTGAGGACTTCCTTTGAACAGCAGTATATGATTTTGTTCTCATATAATTGCTTTGGCTTTAACTTTTTTATCAAAAGTGGCAATAAGCGAACATATGGATCTGGACCTCTTTGTCATCTATACAAACACTGCCACCCTTGATATGATTATTTGTTAAAATACATGCTTTGTGAGTTGTCCACGTGAATGTTTGTACTTTGGGACCCTTCAATCAGTTTAAAAAAAATTCCAAATAGTAGAGTTAGTTCACCATGATAGGAAGCCAAACCTACAATGCCATCTGAAGTTTACAAACTATATGAAATTATAAGTGTCTCTAAATACTACCTACTGTATCTTTTGCTTCTGCAAGGTCTATCCAAAGGTCTAGTCTTTTGCCCTATTATTACCACCATTCAGAAACATCAACCTACAGATTTTGTTAAGTATCTTCAGTAATTGAGCGAAGCACTCTAAAGATGAATCTTAATAACAAAGGGAAGCTGTTGAAGGTGGCTTTGATCTTTAAGATATGAGCTTTGCAAACCAGGTTACTGTGTTCCACCTAGTTTTTTTTCTTCTGATGACAAAAACACATGGTTCTTGTTACAAGCCTTAAGTTTGCATGGTTCTTGAAGGAAGGTGGGAGAGGCATTAGTTGAGACTTAACAGCAAGATGATGTTATTGAGATCCTCTGAAAGCCAAGGAAGGCATGTGGCCGAGACCTTGGAAGGCAACATGGACGCTAACTGTGATAGTAGATCCCTAAGTTCAACATTGTTACCAAGAACCTTTTTAACTTAAATCTTGGAGGCACCTTTTGATTTGATGGAATTGTAGGATGTGCATTTGAGGGGCATTTTATTGGAGTGGTACAAAGTAAGGTTTTAAATCTCATGGGACGAAGGTGTCTTGGTTTTCTTATGGAATGGGATGCCCCATTATCCCATCCCAACAGCAGTACTGATCATGCATCCTAATAGGTATTGTCCATCTCTCTCCCCTTCTTCTCTTTCTTTCCTTTTTTTCTTTTCTTTCTCTCCTCCTTTTGTTTTTTTTCTTCTACCTACCTTCCTTTCCTTTACTTTTTCTTTCTTTTCCTCTCCTCTCTTTTCTTTTTTTCATTTTTCTTCTTCTTTCCTTTTGCCTGTTCCTTTTCTTCATCTTTCCTTTCTTTGCTTTTTTCCTCTTTCTTCTTCTCTCCCTGCGTGAATGGGTCTCAGATTTTCAAATCCGTTTCGGTCCCCTTTTCTCACAGGAATGGGATAGAATAGCCCGGATGCCATTTGTCTTGTCGGGACATAAGACCTTAGTATAAAGGGTGTTGGAATGCATGGTAGCTATACCTTTTTTCTTTTTGCTGGTTAAGTGTATTTATAGGCCAAACATGAAACTGGGTTCACAAGATAAAATATAACTGCTGGATTTAGTGGGACCATGTAAGATATTACTGTCTAGAAACAGATGTAGAGAAGGTCTTACATGAAACCAGAATTATGTAAAATTGTAGGTCTGACTTTCTTGGACGTGCATGAAATTGCATTTTTATTTTACGATGCTTTTGAAACTGATGCCATCTTCTTATCTTATTCTTAGTTGCCATATAATTTTCTGTTTAAGCTCTCTTTTAGTTGTTCTATTCCTTTTCATATAACTTCTTGGCAGCCTGTTGTGTTTCTTCATGGGGGACCAGGAGCTGGAACCTCAGCTAGCAATAGACGATTCTTTGACCCAGAGTTTTATCGGATCATTTTATTTGATCAGGTGCACTTTCTCATTGAATATTTTAGATTCTTCGTTAAGTAAATCTTTTACAGAGAATCATTCATTGATATGCCAAATCATTATTTCCAGCGAGGTTCAGGTAAAAGTACTCCCCATGCCTGCTTAGAGGACAACACAACATGGGACTTGGTTAATGACATTGAGAAGCTTAGGGAACATTTAGAGATACCAGAATGGCAGGTAAGTTTTCTACTTGTGCTTCATCTCATCTATAATGGTATTACGTTACATATATCAAAAGAATGCAGGTGTTTGGTGGATCATGGGGAAGCACACTGGCTCTTGCATACAGCCAATCACACCCTGACAGGGTAAACTATTGGTTGACCTTCATGATTCCTACATGACATTCAAGTGTGCTTTGTCTATATGCTTTGCTGTTCTAGCCATTTGAGATCTTTCTAAGGACAAGCGCTCCTAACATTTTCTCTGGTGTTTTTCTAAGGTCACTGGTATTATTCTTAGAGGCATTTTTTTGTTAAGGAAAAAGGAGCTTGATTGGTTTTATGAGGGTGGTGCGGCAGCTATCTTCCCAGATGGTATGATGGTTTAGGTTCATTGTTATTTTTTGAATGATTCTTTATCTATCTGGAAATACACACCAATGTTCAGCCTGAGTAAAAGGCATCTCGATCAGTAAAATATTGTTTTCCTGACACTAAGATCTCCAAAAATCTTTCAAGGAGAAATGTCATTACAATGCAACTGTTAGATGTTACTTTATGCAGATACATTACCGTCTATTTTTTAAAAATGTGTGCTTGATAAAATATTTTTTAAATGAAGTGTAATAGAATACTCAAATAATTTGAGAATATTATTTTTGTGCTTAGTATTAGAGGTGAAACATATCCTAGTTCTCTTATTGAAATAACACCCTACCAATTGTTTCAGGTATGCAGATTTAGTGCCCTTACACTGGCCTCATTTCCGCTGATTTACTTGTTTTCAAGCTACGCATGAAATGTAGTAATTGGATTTCATCTTATTAGACATATTATCACCTCGTCCAAATTCAATTTGCCTTGAACCTTCCATCCTAGCACTTCTCTTTATTATATGAATCATTTATATGAAACACAGTAACTATTATACTAGTGTTAGCACCTCTCTCTAACCTTGTATTTCATCTAGCTGGCCAAATCCTTTTAGTTGGTAAATTGTGGTCCTTTCTCGATTCTTGTTCTAAAATCACTAGAGTTGTGTAAGTTTGAGATTTTGTCCATTTATAAGTCTGAAATGCAATGTATGTTTTGGTTGGACATTCACGAAATAATCAAACCAGTAGCCATTAATAAAATGAAAAAGAAGTATTTTTTGAAATAGTCATTATGGAAATAGAGGTTGTTGGATCATTTTATCTCTTCTAGAAATAAGGATGTCAACTTTAATTAAGTTATGACTCTTTGAGATTTAAGAATAGTGCAACTATAACAACAATCCCCTAGTTTCATATAGTGATCTGAAGGTACTTATACGTTTGAGGAGTTTGAAACTAATCATGAACTTAAAACCCTTATCCCAAAAATTATGCAATAGATTAATAAAAAAAGTCTTTTGGTAGATGTTTCATGGTTTAATGGAGACCATAAAAAAACTTTGGATTTACTAGACCTTTGTGAGCTAATCGACAATATGGCTAGTTCTACCTGGATGATGGCAGCTCTTTGATAAGGATGCATGCTGGGTTGGGCTAGCCAACATCTTGCATGATCAGCCAGCCTTCCTTTCATGCAAGCTAATTTAGGTATAGTTGGGTTAGAAAGAGCTTGGGTTCAAAAAAAAAGAAAAAATCAGAGCCTCAAATTGGTTTTGGGCTGAGGAAAAAATGCAACCAGATCTGGATGAAGTATGACGTGCATGCAGTTTTGCATTTTATTTGAATTATGCTGTCTGCTTGCATTGTAGCACACTGAAAGAAAAGTTTTAGATAAACTTAATTGGCAGCAATAACCAAGAACACATGCTATGTCTTTCTTTGTTTTAACTAAAATAAAAAGAAAAAAAAAATCGGTCAACCAATTGTTTGCATTTGGGCTTGAATGGGACCTGGTCCACACAATCTAGAAACTTGGCCAATTCAAGTTCGACTCATGATATTGCAAGCCAGTTTGGCTTGGCTTATGTTGGGCCAATGACACTCTGGGATGGTTCTGAGTCAAGCCTTCAGTGATGCAGGTTGAGCTTGAGAGCACGTATGGCCCAAACCTGCCTGTTTGATGAGCCCTGCTATAAAAACACTATAGCATTGCTTTGCTTGAGAGCAATGCTGGATACATGCTTGACTTATCAAGTTTGCCTGGTGTTCAAAGTGCAAAAGCTTTGTGGATTTGCTTCCAATAACTGAAGCTTTTCTTTGTTGACACTTATATCAATGAATTGTAAATGAGACTTGATTCATTTAATTAATTTACTAGTGCATTCTCTTTTTTTTATTATAATAAATCCTTTTGAGACTTTGATATGATAAGTTATAAATGAGGCATCAACCTGTAAATTCATATGCTCATTGATGAGCTAGTTAAAAAAAGGGTTAATACACAATTGAGCATCCTACAAATTTTTTCGCTTCCAGTAGCCACCTTATTTGTCATGGCTTTCCTGTACTTGGTAGTTATGGATCATGACCTTTTTATTTTAATTATTTGTTGAAATGAGGCATCTGGGAACTAGTAGTTCTTTCATTTCCCATCCACATGGAAGCTTAAAGTAAGGGAATATGTGAACATAGACGACATTTATCAACAGATGTATTTACAATGCTATACCTTTTGTACAACATCATGTTAGCACACCAAAAAGCTGCAATCTGCAATTTCATAGCCTAATTACTCTAGACCTGAACTGGTGAGAAAATCGACTAGAAAAGCTGTAAAATGTTGTTGGGCATTTTGTTAGTGTTCTGTATGGAAATGAGTTGTGCACTTAAAGTGCTTGAAATTATGCAGTTTTGTAGTCTCATTAGTATATGATGTGAGGCTTATAGTTACATGGTCAGACCTGAATGTGATGTTGATGACTAAAGAGTAATAAAGATGGTGCTCAAGGAAAGATCACTTTTTGTACCATGTCGCCTGATGTATAAATGATGTTCATTATGCTTCAATCTGGACATGGAAAGTTAAGTCATGCATTTCACTGAGTAGAAGATTGGCTAAGAAGATTTGCCACTCTATCATGCTTTCATCGAGAATCTTAATCATTGTCTCTTCATATTTCACGAACTGTAATTATTAGACGTGTCATTTTTGTAGCTTATGACATGAAAATGATGTCATCCATTTGGATTTTCAGCATGGGAGCCCTTTAGAGATTTCATTCCAGAAAATGAAAGGAACAACTTTATTGTTGCTTACCACAAAAGGCTAAATTCTGATGATAATCACATTCAGGTGTGTACTATCTATTTTTATCCTGTTCAGCTCTTTTTGTTAATTCCCACTGTTTTTGAGACATTTTATATGTCCAGGACTGTGAACCAGCAAAATAAAAATGCCACAAAGCATAATATTTTGGTGGAAAAACTAGGGGAAAGCATACGAAACAAGGATGCAAAGCTTGTAGTTTACTTTTCTTTTTGGTGTTGATGATAGACCTAGCTCTTTATAGGAAAAATGGTGAAGTTTGATTCAAAAGCCAACCCAGACAAACTGTTGAAGGCTTGTCAGTAATCATTATGTCAAGACTTTTCAACTATTAGTTTTGAGCATGTTGATTAATGTGGATTATTATTCTCTGCTCTAAGAAATATATGTAGGGTCTTTCGTGTCTTTTTCACATGTTTGCTTGGTATCTACTAGCAAGTTGAGCCATTTTGGTGGCTGGCAATTACTTTAGTGATTTCAATCATCTCCCCCATGCATCCCCCCCTTTAAAAAAAAAAAAAAAGAAAGAGAGAAAAAAAGAAAAAAAGACCCTCCTGCGATGGGTCTATGGATATTCATGACAACATTTTTTTTTCTAGCATATGACATCTGAAATGAGAAGTGATCATGTTCTGGGCCATACCATTTTAAATATTGAATTGTTTGTCATTACCTATCATTTTGGGTGGTTTATATCTTTTTTTACAGGTTACAGCTGCTAAAATTTGGACTACATGGGAGTTGATGACTGCCCATCTTATTCAAAATGAAGAGAATATCAAAAGAGGGGAAGATGATGACTTCTCATTGGCAAGTCCTTTCTTTGTGTCTAATTATATTTTCTTTGGTGGTATGTTGTAATGATATATTGTTTATAGTGTGATCCTGTTCTTGGGTGAAAAGCTAGCTCCAAATTATATTTAGATAAAAGAATACTCTTTATGCTAAGCAAGAAAAAAAAATTTGCTTCTGAACCTGGCACTGGCATGGTGCATTACCATGTTGTGCCATACAAAGGTGGCATGTATTGGCACGGCAGCAGACTAATTACTGGCATTTGTTGCTAGCGTGCTATGTGCCGGTGAGGTACTGGCATGGCATTCTTCACACCGTGCTGACTGGCAATTTAAAATCCATGAGAGGAAAGATTGACATTTCTTTTTGCAGGTATAACGTGTCAAAAGGAATCAAGATCATAGAGAAAGGGCAATTTATGTGGGATTTTGTTAGAAACACCCAGTTTAGGACAGCTTGCAAACAGCTCAACAAACAAGAGCTTATCTCGTTTTAACCGTCCTTGTATCTGGCAATTTGTAGGTTTCCTTTTCCTGCTGATGTGTTGTAGAACTGGAAATCATGTTGGTGCTTGATTGGATGAGATTTCCCTGGCAAATATGATTCTTAAGTTACCGAGCAAATATGTATTGGATGAGATATTTAAAGGAGATATCTTTGCATTTTGTCTTGCATCAAGTTTATGTCGCCATTGCTAATGTGGATAGATCTTCAATTGCAGTCTTCATGCTGCCAAGTATATTTGCAACATGAAACCATAAGTTCAAAGCCAGCGAAGAATTTTAACAGCATAAAAAAGATTTCTCATGTTTTATTTTTCTGTGTTGCTGATTTTTGCAGGCATTTGCACGGATCGAAAACCATTACTTTGTGAACAAAGGATTTTTCCCCTCTGATTCATACCTGTTGGATAATGTTGACAAGATTCGGCATATCAGCACTGTAATTGTTCAGGTATTTGTTGCTTCTGTTACACCAGCAATAGGAAGCAGCACTTAGAACTGCTGGTTCACCAAGTGTTTGTTACCAGATTGCGATTCATATAGTAGTTACATATACTAAATTTACTTCCTCTTACCATTGAGTAGAGTTTAAGAGTAGCTGCTGTGTTTAGGCAGTCTACTGCTAGCCTCTGACTTTCGAACATCCTAGATCTAGTGTGTCAATGCATTCCATGCACAACAGTCTTCGAGAAATTAACATGCCTCAAAAGTGAAAATAAAATCTAAATCTAGAAATTTGTCTTTTGTTTATTCTATTGTCAATTCAATAAAATTGTTGTTCATTGAAATGACAAGATCTTTGGTGTCTATCTTGTAGCGAACTTTGAGTATTTGGTTTTCCTGTTTTTTAATTTCTTGTGCTTTTATTTTAATTCCTTGCAGTAAGTAAGCATTATATTGTTGCCGTAACTTTATGGTGTCATAACTATGAGATTCAGTGGTGTGGTTGTTGCTTAACAATATCACTATTAAATTAATGCTTGACAGGGAAGATATGATGTTTGCTGCCCAATGATGTCTGCCTGGGATCTTCATAAAGCATGGCCAGAGGCGGAACTCAAGGTCATACTAGTTCATTTTTTTTGTACATCATTTTCATGCAGTTTTATTGTGGCAATGTCATTGCTAGAGGTTTGAGCAGAGCATAGCCTTTAAGGTGTTGTTTTCAATTATTTGAGCGGCCTCTTTGATTGATTCAAATATTTTATCTTGCCATCTTGAGCACTAATAATGTCACCTATTAAAATCAATATGTTCGATTGGGAAAAATCTCAGGGAGCTAACAGATCAGTAACATAAATTGTCAACTCATGTGCATGCTCAGTCACTTCAATGAAATTGATCATTTCCTTTGCTAGGATAATTTTCCTATTCTGGTGTGAAGGGATTAAATCCATTTTTCATTTGCCATTTTGGTGCTGTTACATGATATTTTCCCTTGTTTGAGAATGATAATTTGTTTCCAAGAATCTATGGTCATGATAGTTGCAATCTAGACGTTTTGTCATTCTTCATGTCTGATTGCTGCTTGTGCTTTTAATGTTTGGACTAGTGATATAATTCCCAATATTTATGACTCAAAACTTACTTCAGTTAAAGACAATATGCTTTGTCTGTTAGCTGCTACCTCGTTGTATATCATTAAAGCAGAGAAATATTGTTTAAGATATAAATCACCGCATAGCATATCAAGTAGTAATTGGAAAGAAATTAGGGGTTATTCCTTATTACCCAAGGAAATTGTTATATTGTATTCCTTTTTAAAGAACCTTGACAAATCTGATAATTTGTGATCCACTTCAATCCTCTTCAGAAAAGGACTTAGATATTTGGAACATTGAACATCGACATTCATATTTGTAAAGTTGAAGGTCCAGAGTGGTATTTGTCATGCCTGTCCAGTGGACATTCTTAGGTAAGAACCCCAATGTTGCTTTTGATGGCGATGGAAGAAAGATGGAGGGAACTGTAGTCCAAAAGGTTGTTGTACTGCTGCAAGCATACTGCCTGGCTGGCATGGGTGTGAAACTGTGCAAATTGAGCACTTCATTCTGTTAGACCAAACCTGTCTTTTATTATATGCATGCAAGTCTGAAATCATTGGTATCCAATAGGCTTAAGTTTATGAAAATTGCAATCTAAATTCCATGGACATCTCCATAATTTCTTTGTATATTTTATAAAGAACTTACTAGGGGAACCTTACAAGTTACTTTGTTGGGTTGTTGAATTTATGCTTTCATTAGCTGGTCAGGTTTTCAGCAATTTTACTCCATGATGCAAACAGCTGCAATTACATTTAATACTCTCTTTCTCTAACACACACATCACGCTCTGATTATGCATAAGTGGGAAGGACCATATAAGATGAAATTCTCTTGTGAGTGAAAACAGGTAGTCCCAGATGCGGGCCATTCTGCTAATGAAATTGGGATTGCTGCTGAGCTAGTGGCTGCCAATGAGAAATTCAAGAACATCTTGAAAAGTGGTGGATTTAAAATGTAACTAGTTCTTTGGGAGCTAAAAAAGATAAAGCTTATGGGAGATTGCATTGGGAAGCTGGTCTCCATTTGTCTGTATTTGGTATCTCCTACAATAAGGAACAGTGTAAGCACTATCATCTTCTGAGAGGATATAGAATGAATTCAGAATTTTTTATTACTAGATCTGTGGATTGGTTACCATTCATCAAAAACTTCGTAAAAGAACATAGCAGAATCATTGGATGTTTCATGGGTCTAAGAAGAGGGTAGAAACATGCCGTCTTAGTAGTTTAAATCCCGAAGGCAGAACATAGCTTTTCACATCTCAGTTGTCAGAGTGTGACTCAATGAGGTCCATACTGGAGTTATTCATATGCCTGGTTTATTGTGTTGTTCTGTGTGTCACGCTTCTTACATGACACGTTGTCACTGCTGTTCACCGGAGAGTGGCACCGTGGCAATGTTGTTTTCTTGCTGTCTCTGTAAACTTCTACCAGATTTGAGGACCAGCGCTAGCCTTGAAGGATTGCAACCCAAAATTAGTGGCTTCTTTGTTGGCCAGAATCAGCAAGCAGCACTACTGGAGACTGGATTCCTCTTGCATAGGCGGGTGCTGAAACTGAGTTCAATCGATTGCGGAGTTATTGCAGCCAAAAATTCAAAGTTGGAATCTGGCAGTCTGAATGTATGCGAGTAACTGGTGCTAATTCTGAGTACTCTTCTTGTTGGAGTCTATAGCGCACGAACAACTGCGGTAACCCAAACCAATGCTGACTGCGGTTAGGTGTTTATATTTCTTAGTCCTTTACTTTCTCTAACAATTTTTTGCTTTACACTGTTGTTCCTTACATAAAAAGAAATCAGCAAGGACAATCAAAGCAATGGAAAGAAAAAGAGAAGATGGAGATATGAGAATCTCAATCTTTGTAAAGAAGAAGATTATGACGTACCGCTTACTTCCCTCCATAACTTCAGCAGTCAGAGGGAGTAAACGATCATGCCCATCCCAAAGAAGTTCACCACAAGATTAGCAACCCTCGTTGCATGGTGCAGCCGCCACCTTGGGCGGTATGCCATGGCTCCTGGAATTTGAGCCATTTGGTTGCTACGTATTAGTAAAATACGATATCTTCCGCTAAAGCTTGCTTGGCGAAGATGGTTGATATGGGCTCAAGAGGCCTGACGCTGGCAAAAGGGTACTCTTACTTCATGGAAAGTGAATGTCCATTTTGGGTCTGTTAGCAGGCCGTTCTTATGTGTCCATGGCTTCCAAATTTTGAAAGGTAGAGAGCGAAGGTGGTTCACATAAAGAGGACTCACCCAACAGACAGACGTTACCTGTCTAGACTGGGCCTAACTATCACGTTTGTGGCATTGGATATGAAAATACCAAGAACTTTAATTGAAAGGGTAGTAGGTAATAGAAGAATATATCAAGGGTTACAGCGTGTAATTCCTATTTTACCTTGAGACTGGTGGTTAGAGACTGGTTGAGGATTAGATGATTTTGAAGTTTAATGAATGATATCATTTTTCATTTTGCTTATTACAATTATTCTGGATAAATCTAATGGTGGAATGTGAAACAGCTGGCATCACTAAATTTCAGGAAAAATACCGTGATGAAGATACATTTCCAATTTTGCTAGTCTCGTCGGTGAATGAAATCTGCTGATACTTATCATATATCACAAAAAGTATTACAATGTAAGGTTCTCCATACATAAGCAGCCAAATCCTAACCGCCAAAAGTAGGGCCTAAGCCAATTTTTTGGACATGGTCGGCAACAGGATGGTGGTTTCTGAGTTGAGGCCTAATCGTTAGAGGAGAAGCTAAGGGAACAATGAAAACTATGCCTGCATAAGATTCAGTTTAGATTGCAGGCTGCAATCCGTCTGCATGAAGTCAGAATCACTAGTAATCGCTGGTTAGCCACACAGTGATCGGCTTGTTATATTCCAATTCGAATAGAATAATTCCACATATTCCGCATTCATCTCTATTCCTCTAGGTTTATAAGAAGAAATGATTCTCTAAAATTAATTCTCCCCTTTTTTCCTTAAACCTTAAGTGTTGATGTAGATGATTGCGAAGACTGTTTTGTTTCCTTTAAATATTTCCAAAATCAATTTTAGCTGGTACACATTATCTAGAAATTTGATGAAAAAAAATTATCTTTTGAAATCAATTCTTGAACATAATGAAACTAGCCTAGCAAGTGTCAAGTGTTGTCCAGGAAAAGAGCTGGCATGCTTTCAACAATGAGAACATATAACTGACTTGTTTTCTGGTCAGGCAAATTGAGGCTTTTATTTCTAGAATTGGATTTATCATTCATGCAGGATCTTTTGGCCATTGGCAACTTTACCCGGATTCTTCGACTCATGGTTGAAGTGTAAAGTAAGAGGAAGTTCCAATTGCATTTTTGATTATTATCACTACCTGCTAGTCAACTTATCCACTAAAGCTTCTTGTAACTGGTTAAATATTTCATAACAAACTTATATTTGCCATGACTGTTGAACCACATGTTAGAATAGATCAATGAGACATTTAATTACTTTCAATTGGATAAACGATACGTTGAGTTCGGCTCAGAGTTTCTATCTAACCTAGTGAATATAGGGCATCTAGTTACTTACCAAGACTGGCATCTAACTTGCTTAAGACAGGAATTTAGGGGTAAGAAACATGGAATCATGGGGTCCATTCTCCCTGAGATGTTTTTTTCAGTATTCAACCTACATGATACCCAGCAGAAAATTAACTAGGGCTTGCACCAGTGGTCACGAGTCTCCTCTGCTGAGCATCCAGAGGTTCTGGGTTCCATTTTTTGGATGATGTATCTCCAAAAATCTGAACTAGGATATTTAGTGTGGGCAGGTCTCCTCCCTCCCTCCCTCTCTGAACTCAGCAAAAAGGAAAATAGAATCATTCATGTTGTTAAGTTGAACATGCATCCAAGTTCTACAAAACTTGTGCACCTATACCATGAACATGTTTTATCTATATGTAAAAAGGTAAAAGGAAAACTCCAGCCAACTAGAGTTTTTAAGTTTTTTGATTACAAGATTTTGCTGCCATCCTTTTCTAGGTCTTTCTTTTACTCAACCGAAGAAATGACAACAAGTTAATCCCTTGCATGGACTTCTTCTTCTGGTCCACACCAGGCAGCAGATGAACATCCTACATGAAATTCCATAGTTGTTTAGTATAACAATCCTTTCTTTACATATGTACCTAGTACAGTCTGGTGATGAATGATTTGAGCTTAAGCGAGCTTAAGCCCATGCAAGATGAAGAAAAATTTCTACCAACATACATATGAGAACTGATAGCATGGCAAATGAAATGCTCTGACCATTCAGCAATTGTTGAATTATTTGTACTATTTATCCTGATCATTTGCCATAAGATAGAAAAAAAAAATATTCCTCTAGATAAGGATAGTGAAGTTGTCCAAAGAAAAGTTAGAACTTACATCTGTATAGGAACCAAAGGAAGAATTGCATGGTTTTGAAAGTATAGATGAGCCTTCGAGAACTGGCACAGCTGTGCTGAATGTTATTCCTGGAAGGAAAAAACAGTCAATCTATCATACTTCAAAATTGAAAAAAAATAATCTTGAATCCTCACTCCTCTCCAAAATGGACCACTTGTTGGTGGATATGCATTCCTACAAGAGATATCGAACTAGGAAAAAAAAACACAGTTGCTCTGTGGAAAAAAAGGGTCTCACACTCTCCCTATATTCTACCATGAATTAATTGTACTGGTGTACAGGAAGAAAATAAACAAATAAATGTGAATCCGGTTCATGGTTCAAGGACACTAGGAATGCAGTAAAAATCTATGCAAGAGTTAGACCATGGATCCCAAAATAAATTTTACTATGGCAATATGCAAATATATTCGGGCTACGAACCAATCCTACAAATGACTCGGGCTTTTTGAGGAACTCCAACAAGAAAATTGACGAGTCCACTTTTGTCCAGATTCACTAGTTTGCTTACCTGCACCCACATTGGGAATCTTGACACTATCACCTGCAACAGAGACTGAAGGACAAACGGTCACTGCCAACCGATCTTTCTTCCTAGGTGTTTCGGATGCTATTTTATCAGCAGTCTCATCTCTGTGGATGTATTCGATTAAATCCCTCATGTCTTTTGTAATTAAAGCACTTAGAGAAATGTCAAATGAGCTCTAAAAATACAGGGAGAACTGAGAAGGATAGGAAACCTGGAGATACCAGTCGACTTTTCAGGATGCTGAGCCACTGTTTCAGAGAAAAAAATTAAGATGAACTAACAAGTATAATGAAATTTGAAAAAACAAAGTCAGCAGCATATCATTAAGATGGTAACAGAGTAAACAAAATAAATAAAACATTGTTGTAGTGTCTTTCCTTTTGCTCCTTTACTAAGCAATACACTTTCAGTTGATTAAAAGGTGACGATTCTGTTAAATTGGTCTCATATGAAAGTTTTTAAACTAAAATGGCAAGGATCATCATGCTGAACTTCTAATTCTTAGCAGAGATGACACTGTTCAGAATTTAAGTATAAAAAGGTATAAAGAATGGATAGAAGATATAGTTTACATGGTGACAGATAATGCTGGTGATATCGTGGCAGCTTGGCACTCCATTGCACGGCAGACAGATTGAGACTTACAGCATATTGTTGACACGTGAGAAGCCTCTGTGCAGTGGATAACAATTAGATAATTCATACATATAAAAGAAGAGGTACATGAATTAATTCAAGTCACAACAAGATCAACAGCCTTTGCCAACCTAAGCAAAATAATGACATATGTCATATTGTCTTTTGTATATGTTACAGATGTAGTAATATTATTGCCATGAGATACTGATAAACTAGAATGTGATAATATCTAACTAAATTATCATGATACCATAATGATGTACATGATCATCTCTCATTTTTTGGTTAGCTCATATAACCCGAGTCTTTTTCTGCATGAACCACATATATAAACCAAAATCCACAGAATCTTCCAAGAAGTTCTTTTGCTGATAAAAAAACAGAGAGCAAGAACTGTTACTGAGGTAACCGCACTGAGGGTAACTATTAACTTACCTGTTTTAAGCAATCAATCTTTTGCTCTGTTTGCGCGGCCTCGATGTTGCCATGGAGTCGGTGCTCGAGCTTGGATGAAACATTCCCCAGATGATCGACCATGGCAACAACTGCATCACTAATGTAGTTCTTTGTGCTCTCCAAAACTCTTTCCAAGTTACAAGAGAATATTATGTTAGAGATGTTGTTATTGCATTGCATTAAGAGATCCATAGCTCATAGAATTGACTGTTCTGGATTTGGGTCTCAAAGCGAGAAAGGGCTAAGTACAGAGCAATGCCAAATATTTTAGTCCCCATGCTAGTATTTAACCTAGTTAACAATTCATTTCCCTAATCCAACTCAATTTGGTTGTGTTAAAAAGCCGAGGATGAATCCAGACCATACTGATTAGTGTGTTGATACGACTTCAGGTTTGGCCTGAAAGTTCTTTATGGAGTGACCCAACCCCTAACCCAACCCAAGCTTGTCTCAGGCAAGATTCTGGATCACGGCTTGAAGACTTGGATTAAGCTTTCTCTTCAGCTTCTTGTGAACTCTTGGTGCAATCCTTTAATCCCTTCTTCTGCTAACAGAGGGGTCTTTTTTTAAAGGCATGCAGCAACATCAATCCTTACTGTTTCTTTTTGATCGAAATCAATCTTTACTGTTTCTGTTCTTCACTTTGTACAGTCTTTCACTTCTCTTTTACTGTATATCAGTTTCTTTCAATAAAGTTGGGTGACTGTGCCGTGCTCTTGCACACATAATCTCCCTTTTCTTTTCTTTTTTTTTTTTTTTCAAAAAAAAAAAAAGATAGGACCCACTCTAATTCTTGTTTCACTCATCACCCCACTCATCCATGGAACCCACCAAAATGGATGATTAGTAATTACAACGGAAGAGACACCAACCAGAGACGATCCAAACTCGATGTTCACATCAAAATTTTCTCCACTTCTTCTAAGCAAGAAACATATATATATTACAATCAACATTGATCACTTCTGTCAGAAAAAAAAAAAAAAAAATGGAATTCCTAGAAAGAAAAATCATAGAAAATAGTGTTTAAGAGTAGAAGGTCTTACAATTTTCTATTACCGGCCTTTAAAAATGCATTCTCGCAGTAATCTGCTGCCTGGTGTAGTTGAGAGTGCAAGTCTTTCAGTTCCTGCACTCAGTAACGAGTAAACTTAAATAACACATGGTGAGCTCAGGTCATCCGTCATTGGGAAGAGAGAAAGGAAGGATAAGAGAGAAACGGGGGAGGATGAGAGGTTATCAACCAGTAGAGCCTGTTGGAAGCGGTCAGTCTCAGTTCCCGGTTCTTCTGGGTTTAAAGAAAAGGACACGGTGGCTGCCTCCTGTTTCTCCTTCCCCTTCTCCATCTCCGTCTCGCCTGAGAGATTTTGGACCGCCTCCTCCGGCTGCGTCATAGACTGGAAGAAGAGAAAGCAAGTGATGGTTGGTGGTGGTGGCGACTGCAAGCGTCGATAAGGGGAGAGAATGACGCGGACGCGGAGAACATGACGAAAAATATGCTCTCAGGTCCGTGAACTCTTTACCTCATTCTTATCAAAAGGAATAAAATAAGGAGACCGGTCCTACATTCTACAGGTACCCATCCTACTTTGTCTTTTTTTCAAAAAAAAAATAAAATAAAATCTTTGTAGAGTCCCCCACGTTCAACAATCAACATAGGAGACGCGTTTTGGCAAAACCGTGACGGACGACGTGGACCTTCCTTGGGTGATGGATCCTCACACTTCTTCATGTTCCAGGACGAACGCTATTTCCCAAGTTTTGGCACGCACAGGTAAGTGGGGACCACAAGCGTCCTCAAAGCTGGTCCTCGAATATCTTTTTCCGCTCCAGGCTTGGTGAAATGGAATAACCCGGCCCACATGATCTCGTTGGATCGATACGGTTAGAGATGGCAATCGATTCGAATCAATCATAAATAAATTGAATTAAATATAAAATAAATTAAAAAATATAAAATTTAATTTAATTTATTTATTAAATAAATTAAAATTTTAAATCTAGATCTGATCTATTTAATAAATCTAGATCAGATCTGATCTAGATCTGATCATCTAATCCGATCCACCTAATCTGTTTATTAAACAGTTAACATGTTTAGCCGATCCAATCCAACCCATTTAACCTATTTATCCTTTAACATATTTATTAGATGAATAACCTGTTTAACCGATCCGATCCAACTCGTTTAATCTGTTTATTATTGTATGCTATGATTTCTGTTAAAAAAATAAAAATTAAGATGAATTTAATTTTTTGAAAATAATCAAGGTGAACTAAATGATACGACAAACAGCTACCGCAACCAATTTTACTTGTGTGATTGTAATTTGCCTAACCTTATCTTAAAACTGAATTATACATCAGAATATTCTCTAAAACTTGGATTGAAGACAAAGTAATCAAAGAAATTGTCAATCATGTACAATGAACGGTGATAAAAGTATACTATCTTTTATCAATCATAAATTCTGATAAATTGGCTGCAGTTTTCACTTGAGACTGAAATTTAGCTTATGTAGATCACATGTTTATCTTTGTTCTGTTTCTCATTTCAGTTTTCAAAAAGATGTTGCATCTAAAAAACATCAGCATAGCAAATAATGAAAAAAAAAAATTTATACATATCTAGAAGAGGAAGATGAAGCTCAGATCTGATAATTAATCTATAGCTAAATCAAAATAACTACAATCGGTTGTCTATAAAAGAGACCATCCAAGATTGTTACCGCTTGAAATAGTTAAGTCATCAAATATATATCCAAAAATCATCATAGCCTCTACATACAAACCTTAAAATAATCTCAAAATTACCTAAAATCCAAACAAATATCTAAAATTTCAAACAAAGACCACATAATAACATCCATTGTTCTTAGTCAAACAAAAATCAAAAAGAAATTTCAAACAAAACATAACATAACAAGCTTATATGTCCAAAAAATATAAACAACACAATCCAAAAAGAATGCATCACCATGATTCATCTCATTATGGATTGGGATCAATATGGGTCGAGCCTTGAGTTGATTGGGTTTTATTGATGGAACTAAAGTTCTTGACATCTTTTACAATCTCATCTAATTCGAATTCCAAAATATTTATATTGAAAAATTACAATAGTTAATAATAAACTCATTCAAAAAATATAATAGCAATACAATGATTAAATTATATACCTTTCTTTGCAAATATCCAATCTCGGGTGCAAATCACGGCCTCCATGATATTTGATTTATGTGAACTACGATACTTATCAAGTATCCACCCGTCAATACTAAAAACAGATTCAGAAATAACTGTAGATATTGGAATAGTTAAAATATCACATGCCATGAGAGAAAGATGAGGATATCGAAAATGATTGACTTTTCAAAATTCAAAGATATCTAAATTAGACTTCCTATCAAGTCTTAGTTCATCTAAGTATAACTCCAATTCAAACTTTTGTGTAGTAATAACAAATTCAAAGTTTTCAAATATATCAAAATCCTACATTATTATAAAAATAAAATAAGTTATTTATTAGAACTAGTATCATATACCAGGTAATAAATTTATTTTAATAAACAAAAATTTATGTTACCTTAAAGACATTTGCTTTTCTACATAGCTCAGAAATCCCACAAGAAGTATCACTATCAATGTTTGTATCAGTTGATGTACCAACAGCTGGAGTTTTAGAAAAAGAAACCATATACTGATTGAAGAGAAAAAATATGCAATCACAGATGCGGACGGTCTCGAAACAGCCATATCCATACAACTTTCTATAGCAATACTCTACAAACTGAAATTTATATCGAGGATCCAAAATAACTACCATGGCCAAGATTAAATGATGATCTGATCAATATTTTTCAAACTTTCTATACATTTGTCGTGCCATTCGTTGCATAAAAGCATCTACATTTTTCATCTCTTGTCTTAAACTGAGCTCAATCAAAAACACATATGGAAAGTACAAATTTGCTATAGGATATTTAACTCCAGAAAATATAAGAGTAGCATCATAGAACATACTCAACAACTTATTAAGCTTCACAGTTTTGTCCCACTCTTCTTCAGATGGA
The DNA here is from genome assembly GCF_000442705.2 of Elaeis guineensis. Lineage (NCBI taxonomy): Eukaryota > Viridiplantae > Streptophyta > Magnoliopsida > Arecales > Arecaceae > Elaeis > Elaeis guineensis. The sequence continues at coordinate 10,302,796 of NC_025998.2, read as the reverse complement.
CAATGCTTGTAATTGAAGTCATTTAATTTCAAATGAAAAAAAGCACGGCGATAAATAAGAGCATCGTCTAACATTAAAAAAATTGAATTCTATCTTGTGGGGATATCCTGCCTTAAACCTTTTTTACTTTCCAAAGGCATTTGTCTAACACATTTTAAAATTTTTTATTTCTGAATTTGTGAACCTCTCATATATTTAACACTTTCACGAACCTTATAAATAGGTTCATCTATCTCCTTTAATCCCTCTTGTACAATTAAATTAAGAATATAAGTACAACATTGAATATGAAAGAACTCACCATCTGAATAAAGTACATCTTTCAAATTAAATTAAATCTTTAACATATCAACAAAAGCATCATCTACCAATGCATTATCTAACTTCATACGAAATAACTATTTTTCAATCCCTTAATCAATTAACAAACCATAGATCACTTCACACAAGAATATGTCATCGTGTGGAGAAGGCATGAAACGAAAGTTAAAAACTTTCCATGAAAAAATCATCTATTTTAAATATTTCTTTTTTTTTTTCCAATAAAAAATCATCAAGGATATGATTTCTCCACCAGCATGGATACAGGAAGCGCGAGTTAAAGAGGAATTCCGTTTTAGCAAAACCTTTCGACCACCCTGCCACATAGAGTTGCAACATGGATCACAGCATCGTATTGTTCGTAGCTCCATGCATCATATATCAAGGATCATCATCTGTGGCATCTCCCAAAACAAATTATATTAACAATTATACCGCAAGCTGAATGATGCCGAAAATGAGATTATTTTACAGTAACAAAATATCAGAACCACCAGCAAGATAATAATTTTTTTTTGAGCCAAACATATATATATATTTAGCCACCCTACTGCAACTATGCACATGTCGTCGTACAAGCTTTGCGCAACTTTTAGTTCGAGTCCCGTAGAACAGTCCGTCATTCAGTGAGATCCCTGGGAATCTGGTCACATGCAACAGGCGGATGAATCTCGTCTAAATCGACATTATTCTAGTAATAAGATAGGTGGACGCATGCAGTGGTTATTGCAGGATGCACGAGTGCATTTCCGCGAATTTGGCACCCTGACTGAATCGGCTACCAACTTGATAGAGAGAAGAGACCTCTTCTTGTTGTAGCTGTTGAAGTAATGAACCTATGCACAGATTTTATTCAATTCCATGGACGGTCTACACTCAATAGCAGCCCCATCTCAACTCATGGAGGCTCAATCTGAAGGGTAGTACGAACCCCAAATTCTTTTGCATGGACGTGTATCTAAATTCACCAGTTGGTATATGACAGCATAAACAGTGGTGGTTTTGCATAATTACATTCTAAACCCACAGAAAATATTTTTTTAAAAAAATATAAAAATAAAAGGGGAAAAAAAAAAAAAAAAAAACAAGCCGGACAAGGATTGATGTACAGAATTTCAAACAACAAACTTCACCCTCTTTGCAGGGTAGAGTCAGTTAGAACGGGTCGAGCCACCTCTAGATTGTAATCAGGCTCATCTTCTTCATCAGAAGAAAGGAGGGAAGATCCCATCCACGCCTTGAAACCTTCATTCACACGCCTCTCCATTTCTGGTGTCACTTCTCTGGTTGGTTCCAACATCTCCAATCCAAGGTTTCGGCCAGCATAGGCGCCCTCATCAAGGATTACTGCCGCTTTTCTTCTCAGAAAGAAGGCAGTGCCACCATACAAGGTTACAAGACCCCAAGACGCAATCTCATAACACCAGAATAGTGGAACGGAGCAACTACTCCCTAGTGTGAGAAGGCTTGACCCAAGAAATAGTGCAAGAAGACCAAAGATCACCGCGAACACCACATTGAGAATCGATAGACAACGTACCCCACCTACAAGATTGTGTCACAATTTAAGAATGGATACATTTTGACTACAGCTAGCAAAGAAATCAATTTCATTGGGGGCAAACATGTTGCAAAATTATTTGCATCACTCCAGAACGAACAGGTATGTGAATCATAATTCAGATGCAACCCTACAGGATTGGACTTCTGACTAACTCTTTTTTATTTTTTTTATTTTTGGTGTGGAGGGGGGGGGGGCCGCAAAACAAAGAAGTAAAATTTCAGCATGAGATGCATTCCAAAGCAGAATTCATTGATAGTTCATTCAGAAATGCAAAAGGCACTCTGTATCTCCCACTTTGTACCCCTGTGAGTGAAAAAAGAGTTGATCAACATGGTTAGAATTGACCAATTTGTCTCCCCTGACATATCAAGCCTGATCTCAGTACAACTGAGTCAGCAAAGGGTTTATATATAATGTGAATGTAGAAACTTGAGTAATGAAGAAATAAGCAAAATTAGCAACATGACTACCTTATCTTTATTGCTAATAGGATAGATTAGAACATAATAAAACCACGATGTTTGAAAGATCAAATGATGAACTCTTTTACAATCCCACCTTGGCACAATAGGAAATGAAACAGCAAAATAATTTTTAAAATCAAAACATAGAACAACACAATGCAAATGTGTACTGCAGACATATTTTAAGCTATATTCATCATTTACCAAACAGGGAAAAAAATTAATATCGACACATCTGGCACTCTATGAGAGCAACATCAGCTTACCTCTTTTTGATGCACAGTAGTTATTTTCCACTACCTTGAGGCATATGTGTCTTCTTGGAGCGGAATATGCAACAGCTATTCCTACGGCATAATTAACAATGAAATCAGAAACTAATTAAGAAATGATTAACATAGAATAACAATTAAATGGCATTTTTTTTCTTGTTTTTCAATTTAAACAACATAAATTAATAAGATAGGGCAATGCCACATAAAACAAATAACAGCCATTATGGAAAGGAACACGTTCAGAAACTCAAAAAGAAAAAAGTCACAGAACCAATTATAACCAGCTTTTTCAATACAAACAGCAAAAGCTAGATGAAAGAGTGGCATGCGAAAAGTGAAATCCAGATATAGCAATTTACTTAGAGCCAGATCTAGATATAATTTTTCCATGTACACAGGCTCCATTATTCTCAGCAATTAATAACGTGGATTATTTTATAGTAAGAACTGTTTGATCGATGATCTTAGCTTGAATTATAACCATGACCATGACCACACCAACAAAGCCTGTCCATTTGGGCCCAGATTCATGAATCCTCATTCACCAAGCATTTCTATTTAGGGCTACCTCTGACTTATTAAAATTTTTTATATCATTTTTCAAAAACCACAATCTCCATTTATGTCATCTTAGGTTCCTTGTCCCTTATAGATGAAGCAACCCTCCATTTTGAAATTGAAGCCCCTTCGAATCTTCATCATACGCGAAGATCATACCATCTTCATGCATTCTCAATCACTTTAATTTAGTTGGAACAACTCCTACCTATATTACTTGGACCCCTCAATCCAAATTACCTACCGCCGACACTCAAAAATGGGTATTGGTATGAAAATTGGGCATGTGCCTGTTAGAAGAACTTCTTAGATATTAGATGGATATGATGTTTGGACACATGTCTGCACTTGATATTCAAGTCCATATAACATAAACTCATATAGCTCCTCAAATATATACAGTCCTTAATCTGACATTTTCTAGTTTTACAACACATCCATTGCAATTTTTTTTGTGCTATGTTGTTGAACTTGTTTTCCCAGACCTTTCTATTGCCCAACATTCTGAAATATAAAATATACCATGCCTCCTTGTTGTTCCATAAATATTCCCCATTATACTGCAAGATAACTTTGATTATGTATACCTTAAAAGCAACTATCCACTTAGTTCGACCAGCTCTAATTCATATGCAAACATGCACACGCATGCACATTAGATTTTGGCGCATGCACTAAGAGAAAAGAGAAATGAATTTGATCTTCTATCTATTTAATGGTTTAGATTGCAGTTCTTGGGATTTGGGATCTCAATATTATGAGATATGTACTTTTGTTCTTAAAATGCAATTATTTGGAATTCAGGATCTTTTTTCTTTTAGATGCGTTTTTTTTTTCTCTTTTTTCGAATTAGTTTCCTTATTGAAATTCAAGAGTCCCAAGTTTTTTAAAAGAGGAAATAGATTCTAGCATCCCAACAAGTCTTTTTTTTTTTCCCCCTCTCATGAGGTGTCAATAATGAGTTTTGGTAAACAACAATAGAACATATCATGCAGCTTCACTCTTCAAACCAAAATGGCCACAATGTTTATATTGCAAAAGACCTAGAGGCTAGCCTCAACGTGTTGGAGTCTAGGTCTTTGCTACTATAGAGCAGTATGCACGCATATGTGTATGTGTTCATTATTTTGTATAATAGACATTAAGCAAGGAAATTGATTGCTGTGTGATTACCAAGAAAACATATTGCTTTTGAAATTTTGTCTATCAACCTTACCTGGAGCCTCATCTTCATTTTTATTTTCGCTAAATGTGCATTTCATATGTCCAGCTTCTTCCAAAAAAAATTCTGCTTTTCTAAAGAAACTATCAAATCATGCTAAAGTTAAATGAAAAGAAAGTATATGGTATTTTAAAGATAATAAAATTTGTTAGACAAGGTAAACACGCAATAGTGAGTAGCAATAATCTAAGTAGCATGCTAAACCCATCTATAACCCCAAAAAACTGCACATTTGGCAATATAAACACAAAAATCCAGTCAAATATCCTTGCTTCTTCAGGATCAAGATCAGAATTTATAATTTGGCGGGGGCAAATATGAATCTATATCTACGTTAAGTTTTCTAAAAAGACATACATAATTATAGTTTAGATTCAAATTGTCCATTGAATTAATACTATGCGTCTATAAATTAGAACAGTTGCAGAGGATTGTAATGGAATATGCTTTGTCATACCAAATCCTAAGGACCAGATGCACCATTATTGCTACAAAACTCACACCACTTGCATGTAATATTTTAGGATGAAGCCTGAAATCAATATCTAAAACAAAAGTTGAAATGTGTAATAGGACTAGGATATGGGTCACACTAATTAGCCAGGATAATCATTTGCAACATAGCTCAAGTATTGGCTCCATTGAAGTTTTTCCTTCTAAGCAACTTGATGTTACATCTTCTATTTCAAGTCAAATATATGATGCAATCTCTTCTATTTCAAATCAAATATCTGATATCATATCTTATAGTCAAATATAAGTACCTAGTATAATTAGGCTAATAATATTTGCTAGTTATTGATTCTTATAAAAGCTTGAAATTACTTAAGATGTGGCCACAAATAGGAATTCTTGGCAAAGCAGGATCCATAAAGCTGATCCCAGAAAGGTGGGATAAAGATTGACGGTTATGGTTATGTTGTGGTTAGTGAATTTTTATGAGCTCTTTTCTTAAAAAGAAAGAAAGGTAGACCAGACCATACCATAGTTGCCCAGTTCAGACTTCTTGGGAATGCACCACCCAAGACCCAAACCCAGATCCTCCATTTGTTAAGTGGAGGGGTGTGATTGCGGTACAAATGGCTTGTTGTGAAGAAGTTCTAAGAAATAAAACAATACAAATACGACTGCATGGACATGAAGCAACATCTAGTTATTTTGTGATTTTTCTAATGAAATTCTCTACTATATATTACACAAAAGTCCAGGAATCCAGCAAAAGTCTTGGCCGCCCGAGCTTCTTGCACAAAGTATTTTATTATTATTTAATCCCATAAGAAAACTTTTATTAGAGTCTACCAATCTGGGTTCCAATAGGCATCGTTCTCCCTCTTTCCCTCATCCATCTTAACTTTCCCCCTTTTTCTTGGTAAAATTAACTCTTTCTCCTTTAATACACCCATCTATCAAGTGCTGCTGTAATTGTAGCCCTCATCAAGGTGTTAGGTTGATGCAGAAAGCACTCATCTTAAAAAAATTGATGACTCATTAAAAGAATAGAATTTGTTGAAGGTGATCTCATCCAACTAAAGCACAAAGGCAGACCATGATCGGGAGAGGTTTTTGAAGGGAATGAGAAGGCCAACAGGTAACAGTCAAACCATTAATAACATACTACTACATCCACATGGGCAGCAAGTAAGAGCTATTTTGTGCAGAAAAGGCTGAATGGCTACTAAGATATTTTACAATTCAAGAATCTCCCTATTTGGTGTCTTTAGAAAAAGATAAACACAAAACTTTCTTAATTGGAGCATAATGGGGGAAAATATGGAAATCAATGGCCATGATATAACCCCCAAACATTCCATACATGATGATCAAATGACACTCCAGCTTCAAATCTTCATACACATTTATTGTCCCCTAAAGGCCCTGTTTGGATAGGTGAGGAGATTGTTCCGAGATAAATTCCACCATCGAGGGTTTTCTTGGAGAGACGTGAAAATAGAAGGAGTTGATTATGATATGCTAGCTAGCCATGTCACCTTACCCCAATTTTTTGCTATAAGATATTTGAACTCATGGGGGATTTTGATTATCCACAAAAAAGCAGGGATTGGGAGATTGATGGAGTGATACAATCCCCTTCCTCCTTTCAGTTTTCTAGAGAGAACTTCTGCCAAACAAATTTTATCAGTAAATTACCTAGTATCAGCAAGTATCCTCTCTAAAAGCCTTCTGTTAGTTCAGAGAAAGATGAGGACTTTTAATATTACCCAAAAATGTTGATTGTGAATAGTGTGATTAAATATTAAACTATTGACTTTCAGTGCTCCTCGCTTGGGCAAGACTCAATTGCTTCTACTAGATTTTTCCCATGATGACACACTGACTAACCCAACACTAACATTAACATCCTCACTCCCAGCTTTCCCTACATCACAAGAATGTGATGGAGCTTCAAACTTCACCAACATCATTAGCAAAATCCCCATTGAGATATCTGACCCATCACCCTGTGTTGTTTCAGGTCTCACTTGTCGCAGAAACCCTCGGCAACTCATTACATTTTTTTATTGAGCAACAATATACAATGTTGTTTGAACATGGGCCGGAGTTAAATTCTGGCCAGTGTTTGAAAGTTCATCAAATCGAATCAATTTCCAAAGATAGGCTACGATATCTATTAAGAGTACTTCAACCAGCAAACATAATGTGTTGATTCTCATAGACTCACATAAAGCAAGTATCAGACATCATCAGAATCTTTATTTGTTTAAATAACTTCCCAATAGACTTTACTAAATTTAATTTACAAGTATCATCACCAATGAAATAAATCTTACGAGCTTCATATAACCCTACTTTGCCTTCGTTAAGTACACTAGGGATCTGTATAAATGCCCACATAACTATTCCTTGGAATAATCAATAAATGGTGGACAGTTGGAACAAATTGTCCATGGGCGACTAATTTAATTCATTCAAGGAAATATTCAGCCTTCTGGCTGCACTGATTTCTCCTCCCCCATTGTTTCCTCTCTCTTAATTTGCGGTTGTTGGGATAATTTATACTGGGACAGTATATTTGGGCATCCAAATGGACATTAAATACAAACTGCTAATCAAAACTACATGTGTGTTCTTTCAAATATTGCAAATAAATTTTTACCAATCATAAACCGGCTCCACCATGTTTGCACCATGTAAACTAGCTTCTCTAATATCCCAACAAAATTCTCGCAATCAATGTTCGAGAAATTTCATCGAGTGGACAAGAAATGGAACAAGAAAAAGAGGAAAGGGAACCCCAAGAAGCTGGCTCACCGGCCAAGAGGTAGACGACCGACGCCAAGAAGACGATCGCCGATGGGATGAAGACAACCAGCCAGTAATAGTCCGCTGCCTCCTCGTCCGTCAAATAAAACGCGCCGTGGTACCCGTACAGATCAGGCTCCTGGCTGGTGTTCATCGGCAGCGCCTGGATCCTGGGGTCCCGGCAGAACGGCCGCCGGGCGGCCTCTCCAGGGAAGACGATGCTCATGCTCACGGAGACGGCGACGACGACTGCAAGGCCGAATGCCGCCGCGAGGGCCACGGCCAGGGGTCTCTGGAGGCGGCCCCAGGCCTTCTCCTCCTCCCGGAGGCTCTCGTACTCATGCTTCGGCATGAATGCCTGCCGAAGCGCGTCGCCAATGATCGCCATGGGAGGAGAAAGCGAAACCGACCTCGATCTGCGGATTAGGGTCTCTAGGTTCAGGCCGCAAGAACCCCAATCGAGGTTTCTGCGGGCCGATTCATCGGGAGCTACTAGCTAGAAACGTTTTCCGAGCCCAAACGGAACCCTGAATTGAGGATTTTAGCGCGGGGCGGAGAGAGAGAGAGAGGGCTAGGTTTTCGGTCGGCGGCAGCTGTTGATTCTTGTTTGGCCGTCTGGTTTCACCTGCCAGCACCTAACCAACGTCGTTTCCCGCGACGCAAGAAGCGGAAGGGAAGCATATCCTCGAGCCTTTTGAACCCTAGGGGACCGAATCCAGCCGACTTTGGTTCATAATAAAAATATATATTTTAGATTTTTTTTTTTAGTCCTTGATTTAGAAATACATTGCTTGTTAAATCTCCAGGCTGATATGTTGGAGAAAATTATTTACAGACCCCTGATTGGATTTTAACTTTTAGGTTCTTAAGTTAAAAGATCGACGTGAAGTCGAAAACCTTGGAGAAGTTTGAGAAATGGGAACCAGGGGACATGCCTTACGATTAGATGTTTTGCATTATATAGTGAAATGAACGATAGATTTTAGAATAAAATATTTATAAGTCAACATTGAAGCATGGGTTACTCATTAATTCCTACTTTACCGGCATTTATATAGGTTGGACGAGCTTTCCATTGATCCTGGAATAGAAATGTTTAAAACTGCACCATTGTTTTGTTATCCAAAAGATGAACTCTCCGATGCTTAGATAAGACTGGAATAAGTCGGATATCAATATATTCATATTTATATTTATTTTTTTGATAAATATAAATATATATATATATATATATATATATATATGAATATAGATATTATTTGAATATAAAATTTGTATCCATATTTATTTTAAGCATATATAGATACGATTTGAATATTGAAAGTATAGATATACAATTCGAATACTGAAAGTATGGATATAATTATGAATATAACTTAAATAATTAAAAACTTTATGATTACATAATTAAAGATATTACTAAATAAATAATAAATCAAATTAATAATATATTTTTATAGTTTATATTTTATTTAAAAATTAATAAGTGCTATATAAAATTATATAGGAGTATACATAAATTCAGATACAGATTGAATAGTTGTCTATCCATATTCATTTTTTTTTTTTTATGGATATGGATATTAGTTAGAACCTCAAATTTCTATATATATCCAAATTGATTCGGATATGAAAATAAATTCGAACAGATGATATTCACACCGCTTTCACTCTTATGTTTAATAACAACTATCCATTTAAAAATTGTGGATTTTTGGGTGGGACATGATCCTCAATTTTAAAAAAAAGAGATAAAATGTCATTCGAACCCCAATTTCCTCTCATCATTTTCTAGCTTTATTGCAAGTCCTGTTTATAAAAAAAAGGAAAGTGAATTGCAGATGTGTTAGCATGAAAAGCTATTATCAAAAGACAAAATATGGAATTCTTTTAGTTCTGGTTATGCAAGAGATTCTCTATATTCATACTATAGTTTTATTGTTATGAGATCTTGATCCTCTTATTGTAACTATATATATATATATATAATATAGCAAGAAAAATATGCAATGACAAAGGAATGATCATCTTTATCTTTCCATCTTAATTGGAGGGTTTCTATTTACTATATCTGGCATACATATCATGCAAATAAATTTTTGTTCTTAGCACCAATTTAAAAGCTTCCAAAAACCAAATCCTTTTGACATGATATATACTTGTCAATATAGTATTATTGTTCTATGATGTTCTTATGTTAGTGGCAACCATGATGCTTACATAAAAATTCTATTTTGCCCACCATCTAGCAACACCATAATTTTGTAGATTCCAAGACTATCCTTTTGCAGATTATTGAAGAGCATGATTTTTGATTTCCCAAGATACTTCTGTTATGGGTATCATTTTGAAGTTACTCGGTCAAAGACTTCATATACTGTCCCAACTCTTAGTTTGTATCTTTTAGAATCTTAACCTCAAGCTACATTATCTAAAATTTTCTTTTCCTTTTTTTTCTTCCTAAGTTGATGATTGAATTCCAATGGATCTTGAAACTAATACCTCTCAAAAAATTAAAATCATGGCCATTTATTAGTTACACCAATCATAAGTGTTGCATGTGCCAAGATTTAATACTATACAACTGAAAGTATAAAGAAGAGTGTGTTGGTAAAACATCATATTTTGATATTTTTATATTTTCGATGATCACCTGCATCTAATGTGTTGTATTATGTGATAGTTGTATGATCATTACGATCAAGAGTTAGAAAGAAATGAAAGTGAGAATAATTGATTTTCATTCCAGTTATTTGGTTGGAAGGTATCCTATTTGTATTCTAATTCTGAAGAAAATAAAAATATCTCATTTCCCTGGAACTCAATCCTTTTTTTTTTTTTTTTTATATTCAAATTCCATTATGACTTCAATTTCAATCACAAAACAAATACATTAAGGGATATACCCATTCCAGTTTTCATACTTATTTCCATCACTATTCCAACTACAGATCAAACACCCCCTTAATATTATTTGATTTTTTTTTTTAAGATTGCTTTTTCTTTTTGGCAGGCCATGCCATTTTACCATCCATTTTCAATATATCTATTATGAAAAAAATTATTCCCAGAAACAACCATAAAGCATGCCATGCAAATGAAGACGACCTTTGTAAATCTATTAAACAGTCATCTTTCTTTCTATGCCTGGAGAAGAGTAGATTTACTTATCATTTTTCTCCTTAAGAAGAGCAGATTTTTCTATAAATTTCTTTCTAATTTTTCTGGTTTGGAAACAAGTCAAATTCTCTTTCCTTCTTACCTATCAAATTCTCTTTCCTTCAAGTTTAGTATGATAGGTAAGAGATTACTCATATTAAACTTAAAAATGAAGGAAAAAAAAAAAAAAAAAGAGAAATGTCCACCACCTTGTATCTCCTTCCATAGCCACTAAATAAACTTGGGAGATCTTTCTCTTTCTCTGTCAAAAAAAATAAAAAAATCATCTAAATAGTAAATACAGTATTCTTTTCTTTCCCAACTCCACCAAAGAAGAGGAGAGACCAGCACCAAACCCACCCAAATGTGGGAATGGTGGCAGAGGACGCTGCCACTCCTGGATCACCCACTCCTCCCTTGCAACCAAACATGGGGCGTATTCCCATAGGGCGTAATCGAGTCAGTAATGATGAAATCGCTTGACAAAAAGCCAACGCATCCGCGAAGCGAGCCTCGCGAAAGATAGCCGTAGCGGAAGTGATTTGCTTTTCCTTTTCTCCTCCATTTTAAATAAAATATAGATATAAAAACCAGCACCTCTCCGGCGAAGGGAAAGGAGAGATTCCAGGAATCGATTAGGGTTGCTCTCCTCCCCAGGGTCCGTGACGCGCCCCTCTCTGATCGGCGGAGGAAGAGGTTTCGTGGCCGAGATCCCACTTTCGTGGTTAGTTTATTTCCCTGTTGCTTCGCGGGGGCTGCAGCAATGACGGGGTCGTTGGCGGATCGGGCGACGAGCATCATGCTGATCGGTCCGGATTGGGCGATGAACATGGAGATCTGCGACATTTGCAATCGCGACCCTGGGTATCAGATTCCACCACTGCTAGCTTTCTTTCTCTGTTCCATTTCTGAAGTCATCTTTCTGTTTCATCCTATTCGAATTGGGATCTCTTTGGGTTTTTTGTTTGTTGTACTGTATCAGGGCTGGTTAATTTCGAGTCTTAGAAGTGTTTTAGCTAAAAAGCTCTCATTTTTTTTTTCTTTCGCAGGAAAGATAATAATGCAGGGTTGTATTACATCTGTTTGTAATTTTGTATGATTTGAGGCGAGGATGTCTCGATATGATGGATAAATTGAATCTGTTATGTGAAGAAATTTGGGCGGCGGCATTTTAAGCTATATAGAAAATAGAAAATAGGTGAATGGATGTAGGAGATGCTGTGTATGTGTCATATTTTTGAGCAATGGAACCATCAGTATTTACTCAAATGTTGGATAGAAGTGCTTTTCCTACTTTTTTCTATTTGTAAGTCTTATGGAGGTTGGTGTCCCTTTTTAGAGAGTTCTACACCGAGCTCAGTAAGATCTTAGGAGGTTTTGAACTAATGCAATCACCATGGTAAGATGGAAGTAGAACCTTTCTGCATGGCCATGACGTCATGGAGTTTCCTAATGCACTGATGCCAATTGTAATAACAATTACCTAGATGCTATCATATGGGGGACGACGTCTCTCTGATGTGCATGTAGAAATTATATGCATGCTTCAGATCCGCCATCCCCATGGTAAACAAATAGTAAAGTTTTTCAGATAAAACAAATTGAATCTGAATGTACCATGGTAATGTCAAGCACCAATTGGTCTTATTAGGTTTGATTATAGGCCTCACTCTTTTCTAAAGCTCCTCTAGTCAGCAATTCGGCATCAATGCTGGAGAGTTCATGTCTAATGGACAGCTGGTGATAGAAACTTGTCAAACTTTAATGAATCATATTTTGATTCATTAACCCATTACCGTTTATTTGGAGCAATTAGTTTAGGTTGATCCATGTAAGAAAATGAATTATGCCCTTGGAAAATAGATTTACCTCTTAATTGAATACAACTTGTTTTAGTTCAGGGAGTCCTCCACACCCACTTAGTCTTGTTCATTTAGCTTTTCTTCTATTGTCCTATACAATTTTTTGTGCTTTAATATTAGTTTTATTTTTGAAATAGTTTTGCTGTTATATTCCCTGGCATACTATGTTGGAAACTTCATGTTTTTCTAATTAATTCACTCCAAGAAAAACGGTTGCTTCATGTTGTGTCACGAGATCTGGCCTCCGAGTTTAGTCCCAAGAAAATTCTCGCACTTACCTGTCCAAACAAAATCTTTGGATGGTCTGTAATCCATTGCATACTTTAGGTTGTTTTTCTGAAGCTGCATATGTCAAAAAGAGTTCCCCAACTATCGAGTTCTCTAATGGTTTGCTTTACATTTTGCTAGACTCATTTCCATTTCATAAGTACGTATGCATTTCTGTTTCATAAGTATATATGTATATACTTATGTATGTATACATGTATGTGTAGAAATGACTTTCTTGTATGTATGTATGTATTCTTGTATGAATGTATAGAAATGACTTTCTTGTATTTTGAGTCCTCATGGCTTGACATGCGTCCTGGGTTGCTATATTTTACAGCCTTTGTTTGGCATTCATGGAATATTGCAAGAAGATATTACCAGACTTCAAGATCTTTTTGATGGCATAATCTGCTGTACATTTTCTCTTGGATTGAAATAAGGACTTCTGCTTATATTTATATTATTTTAGTTTCTTCTTAGTGGGCATTAGGGATACTGCAACCCATGAGAGCTTCTATTTTATTGCTAATTGACCTACAACATGACCTTCAAAATGGTGGCACTGATGCAGAAAAATTCAGACAACAAAGTTCATCTGTATAGAGTATGAACATATTTAAAATTTATCCTTCATTTATGTGCTCTAATGCAATAGCATCTGTTGGTTGATGATGTGTGATATCAAAGAGAGATTATTAGTTATTTTACTCTAATATTTTTGTTTTTGTCAATATTTGGTTTACCAGACAAGCAAAAGATGTCGTAAAGGGACTCAAGAAGCGTCTTAGACATAAGAATCCAAAGGTTCAGCTTCTTGCATTGACAGTAAGCACCACAATTATTTCTATTAATTTCTGTTCTTTTGCTTTAGTGGCATCTATTATTTCAACAATAATCTCATGCTGTTTCTTGTAACTGCCAGAATACTGTTTTTTCGGGAGTCCCTTGATCTTGTGTTTTGCATTTCCTCAGTACTAGATCTCCTACCTCACATACTGCACTCCATCTCTCTTCCACCTGCTTCCTAATGTCTCCATCCTTCAGTACAATTATCATCATCATTGTCATATTCAATCTAACTAGAGGAACTTTAGCTTAATATATTCTGTAACATATGCTGTCTTTTTATTTTTAGTTTATGACGTTGTCAGTTTCTCAAAAGTTAAACATATATGTGTACGTACATACATACATATATGTATGTATGTATGTATGCACTAGTCGTAATGCATGTGGGTGAGCTAATTATCATTTTTAGAAAGTCAAACATATACTAGTTATAATGCATGTCACGGCCGCTAAGATTTTAGATATAAGATAAAGTTTAAAAGAGTTTAATGTGGTTCAGACACTAATGTGCCTTCCCCGTGAAATTTGTTTAGGTTTATTTGGTATATTTCATTCTTAATCTGGAAAAGTTTAGGTTTTGCTATGACTGACAAATCACTATGAATTTGGGTTTTGAAGGATATCTGATTCTTATTATGTATAGAATCATGGAATCCCAACTTAAGGAGAGTTCCCTCTTGGACTTATCCTTCTCAGAGTTTAGTGACGTTGGAATCCTTTTCTATAGAAGATTGCCATGGTTTAAACCTTCAAAGGAGAAATATAGTCAGGTATATTATGGGAATTGAAAAGTTGGGAAATGCAGCTGCTTTTTTGTACAGTTTTAGGATATTCCTTGGCACATTTAATACTTAAATTTATTTTAGGTCTCTAATTCTCAATCCAATGTTATGAAAATTTTGTTCCTGTCATACTTAGGCATGAAATTCAGGCCATTAAGAAGTGATAATTAGTATCTAAAAACATTATATCTTCATATGCACACCTTGCTTCTAGAAGGTATGTATACATAACTGTTAAAATTCAATGCTACAGGAATTGCTAGGGTCCATGACAAATAAATGTGATACGAATGAAGTTTTGACAAGATTGTGACCAGGACAGAAGTTTACTTTTGCAACCAACTAGTGACTTAGGTTTTCTGTTTCTGAGAGCAACACCCATGCATCTGATTGGAAAGTTTTCCAGCTTAATGATGATGAAGCACCCAAGTCATGAACAAGGCCTGTGATACTAGCTTTGATTTATGATATAAGCTTTTAATTTACTAAAATTAATAAAAAGAACCCAAGGTTCTTGAATCAAAGAAACAGACATTTTAAGAAACAAGCGGGATGGGAACTAGGTCCAAACTCCAAGCCCTTCCTAACCCTGAAGCCATGTATGTTGAGACCTTGGAGGTTGTTCGAGGAAACTGGTGAAGCATCTTAAAATCAAGGTAAAGATGGGAAAGCATGAGGACTCCTTGTTACAGCACATGATTAAACAATTTAAACCTAACTATTTTACTCATTTAGCAAAAAAACTTAGTAATAGGTATTTTATTATGAATCATTGTTGTCACAAAGCATGATCCCTTTTATTTTGGCTATCTAGCATTATCAGATGCCCCAATACACTTGTGGGCTGTTGTAACCTAAGCGAAATCAGTATTTATCATAAAGTGCATATTCGTCGGGAAAGAGTCTGCAGTATGATAGATGTCTGTGCACATTCTTGATTCTCATAACTTTGTTCTGTTTAATGTATATACATGTTTTACATTCCAAATTCTGTCCCATCTAAAACCATGTTTTCATTTTTGCTTGTTTGTTATGGTCAAAGTTGAGGCTGATTTAGCTTATACCAAATGTCTAATTGCATATTAGACGTTCATTCCTGAGAAAATGAAGATCCTTGGGCCTGTTTGGATGTCTATGGGGTTTCTTAAAACAAATAACCATAAACCCTGATTACTTTGTAAAACAGGTTTAACAAAAAACAAGGGGTGATCTGTTTTGTATGAAAGTCTTCTCTTAAGTTTTATGATCTGCTTTTCCATGGCTGTAGCATCTTTAGATTTATTCAGGGTTTAAAAATTTGGTTTTTGTCCCACCTCTGGGTCAGTTCTGGACCTTTGGTCAATAATGCCCAGAATATCCGCCTTAATGTCTAGAACTATCAAGTATATACTGCTATTTGAAGTATTTATTCTTATTTGCTTTATTTGTTCCGTTCACACTTCATCTTTTTGCCTTTAACACTTTCGATGATGATAGATTTGTACTGGTAAGCATCGATGATTTATTGAAGTATTGCAGGCTGTCTTGAGTCAAGGGATGAAAGTTATTTTAAGACACATTACATGGACTCTGGTTCATGTCTTGGGTGTGGTTGCAGGTCTAATAGTTGGATCCTTTCAATATCTAAGAATTTCTTCTTATGGAGCCATGTCCAAGTGTTGTCCCAGTGTCATACCAATTTCCATGCTCAAGTGTTGGATTTGGTTATATTGTGCTAAATCAAAGAATTTGGTAACAGATATTTTTAACATATTTACTATGGCAAGTCAGGAAACATAGCAATTTTTTGGGGATAAATCAATGCCTTTGTTAAACATCAGTCAATATAGTTTTCTTACCCTGCAACTTTGACACCATTATCAGTTTTTCTGTTATACTGTTGTTGTTGGGTTATTTCGGAAATCCTAGACTAATAGCAGTGTGTTCCTGCTTCAATTCTACCAGCTTTTGGAAACAATGGTAAAGAACTGCGGTGACATAGTCCACGTGCATGTTGCCGAGAAAGATATCCTGCATGAAATGGTGAAGATAGTGAGAAAGAAGGTTTTAATATGATCTCAAGAATCATCTTAATTCTTGTCCACTTTTTTGTCCTTGATTCCTTTTGAAAAATTTAAATTATCTCATTCTAAATCTATGCAGCAACCTGATATTCATGTCAAGGAGAAGGTACTAGTGTTAATAGATACTTGGCAAGAAGCATTTGGTGGTCCACAGGCAAGATATCCACAATATTTTGCAGCATATCAGGAGTTGTTGGTATGCTTTCAGACTTCTAATAGTTTACAAGTTAGGTGGTGATAGATATATTTACTTTCTGAAAAGCATCCCTCTCACTGCAAACTATCTTAGATAAAGCTGACTCATGTCCATCCATCAGAGAACTGTTGCTGGGGTGGCTAACATTAGTTTGATATCTTTTTAGTAATAATTCATGTTTAGGTTATCATATACACCATGTTTAGGTACTTGCATAAGTTGGTATGTATGTACACACACATATCTTCTTAATTGAAATTTTCCTGAGGTATTTTTTGTCTGTCAGCATGCAGGAGCTGTATATCCTCAAAGGCCTGAGAGATCTGCACCTGTATTTACTCCTCTGCAGACACAACCTTTGACATCCTATCCTCAATCTTTGCGAAATCTCGGAAATCCTGATTATCAACAAGAGGCACCTGAGTCTTCTGTTAGTTCAGATATTCTTGCTTTGAGGTGCGTTATGTAGTTCCCCTTGCCAATGTTTTAATATACTTAATTAGCATGTTATATGCTTTCGGGAGTGGAACATCAGCATGTACTGAAATATAATTTGTTCATTCCGTATCATATTAGTTTGTTAAGTCTGACTACTACTACTACTACTATTAGTAACAGTTTTCTAGGTCTCATACTATTTTTGAGACCATATTCTTAAAGAATGTTCTTTCTTGAAGCTTATGAAGCAAGGTTCGCTATCTTGGCACCAGACACTGTATTAGTACCATGTTGGTATAGTGTCGGTTCAACGTACTGCGACTTGGCATGCCTTTATATTGAGTCTTAGTTTGATACTGTTATGGTATGGTATGCCTGGTACGGCATGGTATGCACTAGTATGGCAGACCTTGCTATAAAGATTCGATCCACTTGCCATCGTTATATAGCTGCATGTTATCACTGAGTTAATTTTAAATTAATAAGTGATAAAATAAATTGGTGTTGATAGAGTGTTAAGCATTCAATAGCCAGTGTTTGTTTGTGGGAATATTTGTTTGAGATTCAAGTACTTTGTGCAAGAGTGACCTTTGATATGTTCAGAATCCACTCCTGATAATTAAATTATCTGAGAAGCCTTCATTAGATCTGTTGTGCGCCATCTTACATTAACATAAGTGATAAATTACATTTGTCATCAAATAAACCTCTCTATCTATCAAAAGCCTGCAGCTTACAGAAATAGGGGAATTGTACAAATGAATCTCCTTGTATATTAGGGCTTCTAGATTAACATTTCTATTGTTTCATTCACCATCAGTGAATCACTAATTATTAAGATAATACCCATACAAAGAGGAAGGAAAGTTGTGGTTTGTTAATTCATAGCAAGAGTCAAGAGAAACCCAAGCTTTGCGGTTTTGGGATGGGTTTGACTTGGTATGCTTTCAATCTCAGTTCTTAGTACAGTTTAATGAGATTTCATCTTCCTTTTACTTCTAGCTGTCATAATGTATCGATAGGGTGTTTGACAATGGTTATGGATTTCTTGCTGCATCATGTGAAAATGATATGGCAGGATTTTGTGATTTGTTGCCTCTTTATATTTACATATTTGTCAAACTCCAACTCCATCTATGTTATTTAAATTTGTGGTAGCGGAGGTGACCTGTACCTGTTAAGTACTCAAGCCTGGTAAATGGTAAGTTGTAAGGTTTCACCTTATCTGGGGCTTTAGTTACCAAACCGGTTAGATATATGAAATAAAAGGAAGAAAAACTGAACCTACAGCTGCAGAATGAGGTATAAGAGCTTCCTATTATGCTCCCTTTTCCAATCCAGTCTGTATGCCTCAGCTCTTTATACAATTTCCTTTTATTCCGATTACCTTTTGAATAATTATGTGTTATTTTTCTGTTTCTGCTCCTATATTTGATTTTATAAATTGAAACTAGGTTTCTTTGTTCAGCCTTACAGAAATCGAGAATGCCCGCAGTGCTATTGATATTCTTGCACAAATGCTTAATGCTTTAGAACCTGGGAACAAAAAGGTAATCTGCAAATTGATGCTGCTGATTTTATTTTCATATCTAAGGCCGGAGTAACTGTTCAGACTTGAATTTTACTTATGACTAGTGACTAAACATGCAAATGCTAAAAATCTTGAATGGAACTTGGATATCTGGATTGAAACATCAACTAATGGCTGGCAAGGGCTGTTGAAAACATCATGCTGCAAACACTTAACTTGGATTCTAGTATTGTAAAGTATCTATAAACTCATTATTTGAACCTGTTGCTAGCATCTGGATTGTCTCAAGTGAACTGAAGCCATTTACATTGGTTGGATATGGACGCACATATTTTGATTCCTTTAGTTTTATGAACTCCAATCAATCAACCGCAAATTTTGTATGCTAGGCTCAATTAACTTGTAATTTGGTTTAATGGAAAAATGTTGGTTATTGGAAATTATAAGGTATTGGATTCAATGAGGGCTGCAAGCAGGGATGGGTTGGGTGTGGTCTGACCAGCTTCAGATCTAGGATCTAGACCTAGATGCAACTAATTCTCTTGGCATGCTAGGCAAGGCTAGCTCCAGTTTGAGGTTGGGTTAGGCTCACCTCTGATTTCATTTGGTTAAATTCTGTTTTTGGAAATAATATTTGTTGGGATTGATTCATTCTGGTCCAGTTCTTCTAGATTTATACTTAAGCTCTGTTAGCGTTCAGATCATGGTTTGGGACCCCTGCCGAACTAATGGCTATGAATTCGGGCAATGTTGAGGTTCAAATCAGGTTGTGTTTGGGTAAGATTCAAGTCCACCTGACACATGCATCACATATTCAACTTGTTATTATCTTCAATCTGCATATGGCCTATTTCTCATTTATCTTTAGCCAGAATTGAAGGTGTAATTATTTGAGACCCAAACCGAGGCCTGATTCTGAAAATGAGTCCCTTACCTGAAACTTTTAGAATTTTGATTCGTACTCACTAAGTTTCAAATATTGGATCTTGTGCATAACTTTCAGTCTGAATTCCATGTTTCTGCTAACATGCAGGGACTCACACAGGAGGTGCTTGTCGACCTTGTTGATCAGTGCCGTTCATACAAGCAGAGAGTGGTACATCTTGTGAACACGACTTCGTAAGACCTCTAAAGAGTTATTTATACATCAGCATGTAATCTTTAAAAAACAGTAGTTTGTAAATAACGTCAATTTTTTTAACTGTGTTTTTCTTTTTGCCAAGATTGCAGGTGTAATCTATTTATTTAATATGATATCCCTCTGAAAAGCAGCCTTCCATTTTTCATATGTTTTGTTGAAATAAAAGAACATTCGACACCTTTATGCTTTTAGGAAAGAAAGTACTATCCTTTTCATTTTCATTTAGTTTTCTCTTTTCATTTACCTTTCTATTCTTCTTTTTTTTGGATAGCCTTTCTGTTTCTGTGCAACTCTGCAACTCTCTCTCTCTCTCTCTCTCTCTGAATTTTTAAGGACAGTTTTATATGCTGGCTTTTTGCCAAAGTAGCCTCAAAATCTCTGTATAAAACCATATATATTTTTAATTTGAATGCATCTTGATTCTTTTCTTTTCTTTAACATAAAGCCAAATAAATCCAACATATTATGCGTCGACATGCTGTGTCATAGGCATTAAATCTTTTCTGTGCAACCTGAGCCCACATGAAAGCCTGAATGAGATTGTGGTCTCTCATACTTTGCTAAATGGCTGTTTACTATTTGCTTTCTAATACTTACAGGGATGAGGAACTACTTCGCGAAGGACTTGCACTAAATGATGAGTTGCAGCGGATTCTAGCTAGACATGATGCTGTTCTTTCAGGCACTGCTGTTCATGCAGAGAAGCCAAAGACTCTTCAAGCACTTGTAGATGTTGATGACTCTGCTGCAACAAATGCAGATAATAGTGCACAAAAGAATCAAAAGTAGTCCATATTCTTTTAGAAACAACTTTATTTATTGCTTACTCAACATGTTTGAAAGTTTTTATTCAGGAAAGTAGTTATATCCTTAAAAAAGGAGGAATAAAAATCAGTTCATCTATGTATAAAATTGCTTTAAAGGTGTATTAGCTCATTCATTTTCAATCTTATAAAATTTAATGCACTAGAAGGCAGCCTCTACTTAGATAAAATTTTGTATGAATGATCGTCCCACTGTTCCTTTTGAGTACTTTACCTTTAAATCCATGGTTGGGACTTTGGCCTTGTTTGATCAGGTGGAAGGCTTTGATTTTGTTCATTTTCAATTTGTTATATTTGTTACGTCAACAAAATAAAAAAAATTGTTTTCCTTAAGGCATAGTGCATGTATTCTGTAGGTCCAGTACAAGCACAAGCACTGGTGATCAGTCTCCTTTTCAGCAATTACTGCTGCCTGCACCTCCAGCATCCAATGGTGGGGCAACCTCGTTAGCTATAGTTGATCCTAATATAGACCTTCTTAGTGGTGAAGATTTCAGTAAACCTACAACTGAGAGGCCTCTTGCACTTGTACCTGTTACTGACCTAGTTGATAGTTCTGCTACCTCTGGAACTGAGCAGAGCATTTTAGCTCTTTCCAATGTATTTTCTCAAAACAACAATAACAGCAAAGAACCTATCAGTGCTATTAATTCTGATATGGTGCATCCAGCATCACAGACATATCCTGCTGCATCTCAGCTTCAACTACAACACCAGCAGTCTACCTATTTTTCCAATGAAACTCTCCCAAACTCAGGGGTACCTCCGTATGAACAGGCAGCTTACATGCAAGGAACCCAGTTGAGTCAAGCAAATCCTGCATGGAATGGTCCAAGTGTTCATGGCTTGAGTTCCCAGCAGCAGGCACCTTACAGTAAGTATTTGACATTTTCCTTGACTATTTTACTGCTTTTGAAATGCATTTAAGTGACAAAACATTCTATCGGAAGTGTCATGCCTGAAAACTCCATTCTCTTATACGTCAAAACTTGAAGTAGCTGTCCTTGAATATTTCTTCTTCCATTTCTTCCAAAAGTTTATGTGCTTTGGAATGTCACTATTTAAGAAACTGTTGCATGGAAATACTAAACTAATTGATGTTGGTTGAATGGAAATACTAAACCAATTGATATTGGTTGAAATTATTTTTGTTATTTTCAGTTCCAAATTACCATCTCTTAAACCATACGATCCATAGCTAGTTTTCATGGGTCATAGGAGGGTATGATATCACATAACTCTCTCTTAAACAGATGTAAATGATCGAGGTGGAGCTCTTCCGCTGCCACCATGGGAAGCTCAACCAGTTCAGAATAACCAACTGGTTGAGTCTCATCAAATGCAGAGTGGCCAACCTGGAGGTGGTATACATCCCTGGCCAATCCAAAGCAGCAATCCTGGAGGAATGCATCCTGGACTGATTCAGAACAACCAGCAGATGGGCATGCTTACCCTGCCAATGCAGAGGAACCAGGTGGGAGGTTTATATTCTCAACCTATTCAGGGTGGGCAGTTTGCAGGCATGCAGCAACAACCAGTGCAGGGTGTTCAGCTGATAGGTTATGGATATGGTCTACAGCCAACGGCTCAATACTATGATCAGAGAGCTCCATACCCTTATGCTAGTCCAAATCAGATTTCTCACAGGATGTATGGGCTTTCCTTGACAGACAACAATAATTACATGAATATGACCTCCTCTTATCAGATACCCACTTCATCGACATCTTTCAGTCAGCAATCCAACAGACAATCCAAGCCTGAAGATAAGTTATTTGGCGATCTTGTTAACTTGGCCAAGTCAAAGCAAAATAAACCCAACGGCAGTAAAATGGGGAGCCTGTAAAATCATTGAGTGTGTCTTTTTCATTTTTTGGCTTGTTATTTGTATCAAACCCTTTCTGAAAAGTATATTTTTTCACTTACTTTGTTATATGTTTAATCTGTTGATTGCTATAATGTTCATGTTTTTATGGAGAAAGGAAAACAACTGATTGGAGGTAATTGGACCCATTCACACTTAGCTTATGTTGATAGTTCAGGGAGTGCTGAATTTCTGTTAGTCACTGAGTTCTTGTGTTTTTCTCGTTCTCATGTATCTTCTTTGGTCTCTTACTTCATGTCACAGTGCACAATTCAAAGGCTGTTCAAGGTGTGTATATAATTTGTACCAGAAAAATTTACACCCATAATTTGTGTTGTCTTTGTGATGCAGCTGATTCATCTTACATGGGGAGCTTGTCGAGTGAAAGAAATTCCATCGATGCTAAACAAGCATTTCAATGCAATTCCAGAACATCAAACATTTTGTTTCCATTGTGTCTCTGGGCTAAAGAGAGGATAAAAGTCATATTCGCTGATGCTAGGATTTCAAATCCCAATAGTTCCATCTGGTTCTGGCTGCAAAGTTTTAACAAAGTACCCTTAGCCTGAGTCATGCTCATACCTTTGTAAACAACCCTTGTCCCATTTATTATAAGAATTTGGCTCTACGGAGATCTCAATTGCCTAGGCAACTCTAAATATCACAGTGGCCTGCCATGAAACCAACCTATAAGGGCAACTGATGATCTCAAATATGAACCATGTAGCCTCATTTGATGACAATTTATTTACAAAATTGCAAAATTAACTGCAAGCTTGCAGAGCCATTATTAATTGAGCTGCTTATGAGAAACTCCACTATTAATATTACATATCCAATTAAAGTATCTCCCCTCATGTCCCTTCATTCCTTGATTTGAATGTAGTAAGTATGCTTCCAACCTGCTTATACACCCAAAAAAAAAAAAAAATAAATAAATAGTATTGCTGCACCAAGGTAATCTAACAATTAAACAAGATTTTAGTCCATGGTAGCACTTGTCATATGATAGAGAGCGAAAAATGCAATTTATTTTTTTATTCATTAAATAAAATAATATTTTCAAATTCAACTTTACTTATTAAATTGATAAAGGTAATTTTTATTCGGCGAAGACTATCTTGAAAAACAGTGTAATTACTTTTTCATCATTTTTAATTGAAATTATAATAATAAAAAAAATATTTATTGCAACATTGCTATTATGTCAAATTTTTAACAAATAAATGACAGCCTTTATATTTCTGTCATGTATTTCATCAATTCTTATAAATTATACCTCATTTTACCTCATGTATTTCACTTATTCACAATTGATGATTGATTTGTTAATCACCGTCGCAGCAAATATTTTCTCATAATAATAGCTGTTAAAGTCGGAACTGTCATAATTTTATTTGCAAATAAACCCTGACCATAGCGTTATGCATACATCCATAATTTGTCCGACGGATGGGGGGGAATTTGCAAAAAGACAACTATCCACTCTGTACACATCGAGAGACTGTGGCTCCCCCTTTCTATGATCACTGTCCGAGACCACGACTGGAAGAGGCGCACCAGGAAAAAGGAAAACCCTCGCCTTCTCGGCTCCATCTTTTTGATAAATTTCGAGTCTTAGGTTCGAATTGTGAATGCCCACAAAGAAAGGACGGATATTTCCAGTTATTTGTGTCGATTTTTCATGATTTAACGGTCCTTTTTCATGTATTCACAGAGACAAATATGGCTTCTGCCTCTGCCAGCATTCTACCATCTCTTTTCTTAAGCGGAAACAAATATATTTTCAAAAATGTTCGAAAGCTTCCAGCTTCCACGGTTAAAGGTAATTTAAGCTGCTTTTAGCCAATGTTTGTTGATATAAAAATCGTTCTTTTCTAACTCTCAGTACGATTTCTATTTGAAGGCCCGGGGTTGGGGGGTTAATCGGCTGTCAGAGATTTTCTTTAGTTGAAATCTTATAATTCTGTGGTAAAAAAAAATCTTTCCATTAGTTTTGAAACTTGAGGAAATGGAATTGGTTGGCCATCCTGCTAACTAGAAAAAAGAAAAAGGTTTGAATTCTTCATTTCTTCGTATGCTACTATGCTCTCATAGTTCTTTGACATGAGAAGCAGGGTCTTCAGTCCTACAATTTTTTTTTTTTTTGATGATAAGAAATTAAATTTTTAGATTAGATTATTTTCATAGGATGTTATATGTCTATTGCATTTCATTTTGATGTCATATTTCAAAAACAGTTGATTTGGAAACAATTATATTTCAATATATTGATGGATGCTTTTTGGCCCATTAGTTTACTAAGGGTAGCTTTTGATAGTAGGTTATCACGAGCACTGTTCGCCGAACCATCCCAAACCGGATGGTTCAAGGCATTTTGGGCCATACTGGTGGCAAACCGGGATAGTTCGGATGGGTAAATTGAAACACCCGACAAGGAAGAGGAAAAGAGGGGGAAAGAGAGGAAGGGAGAGAGAGAGAGAGAGAGAGGAGGGGAGGGGAAGATGGGATGATGCTGTCGGAGGCTGGCGGTGGTCTGTTGAGGCCGTTGGAGGGCCGTGGAGGCTTCTACAGCTCGATATCGTCCGATAGGACGTTTAAGAGAAAGAGAGAAAGAGGAGGAGCGACGGTATCAGAGGGACGTACAACTGGCGGAGAGGCTGTCGGAGGGCGTCCGACGGCCATGGCGGCCAGCTGGTGGCCCTCCAGCGGCTTCCCTTCCTCCTTTTCTTTCTTTCCTCCCCTCGTTCTCTCTCTCTCTCTCTCTCTCTCTCTCTCTTCCTTCTCCTCAGTTCCCTCTTTCTGCCCTATGTCGGTTCGCGTTGGTCTGATCTGGTCCGGACTGTACCGGTTCATACCGCCGGCCGGCTGGCATGGATACTAGCCCCAGTTCCGGCTTTCTTGATCATAAGTTTTAGCCATTTAGATCTCGTCTATATAATTAGAACTCAATTAGTGGATCTCATACTTGTGAGAGTGGAGGTTGAAGGAATTGTATGCATAGAATGAATCAAAACACAATTGCCTTTTTTCCTCTTATTAAAACCTATGACAATTCGCAAGAGTTTCAGACTTTAAGTTAAAGGTTTGACATATTGTCAGAAATAGTTTTCATGCTATTCTTTTGTCTAGGAAATTGAGATGCTTCATGGTTCATGACAATGACCATTCATTACAGAATTCCATGCTTTAAGACTTTTGGAATTAATGAATCGCATGCAAACCAGGGATTTCAGGTTATGATGCCCAAATTTAATGCAGTCTTGTCCTATAAACTGTTATCATTCTTTATAATATAGTATCCGAGTCATGTGCAGTAAAGCTTATCGGGGTTGGACCGCTGGAATATCTAACTTGTGTTCTAACAATCTGTGAATTCATTAAAAATTTTGGTTCATGAAATTATCATACAGGAGCATTTTCCCTCCTTTTCAATAGTGGGGTGTGGTGGTGGGGAGGTCAAAGAAATTTCTACCTGATTCACATTTATATCAACACTTTAGAACTCCATCTTCCAGGAAGTGAATGCCCAAGATTGTAACTTACATATATTTTTGTTGGTATGCTGCTAGAATTCAGAACTTGATGGTTACTTAGGCTCAAAATTATGTGTATTTTACATTTATTATTTTATTCATCGCCAGGCTTGAATGCATAAGTGCAAGACATGCTTTAATTTTATAACTTCGTTTCTTGATGCAGGTAGACAGAGATGTGCGCGGGTTGTTGTAAAGGGTCTTGGAGATAGTTCTGATTCTTCATCCCAGAGCATTGTCAAATATGTTCAAAACGCTGTGAGTTATTTTATTTTGTGCTTCTCTTTATTGTTGTCTTCACTTTGTTCATGAATGCATCAAAATGTCTGCACTTAAACTAACAGCGGCCGGGAGCAGCTAAAAATCAAGAATGGTGAAAAGATGCATTTTAAATTGCAGTCTTTTCTTAATAGCTTGTAAAATATTGATCTGTGGCCTATGCCAACAAACTTATGGAGATCAACATGATGAGTGAACATATATTTATCTGGATTGTTAAAATCAAAACAATAGAAAAATAGTGGCATTTGCTGTCATATCATACCATTTACTAAGGGAAACCACCATACACAAGGGTAATATGAGGGAAGAAATAACCAGAATTATTCTTTGTACTTAGTTGTTTTATGATTGATAGACTTGACATCATGTAGTTTAGGCAAAGATACTGTGCTGCCTCTATCTTGTTGTAAATAAAATGTACTAGACGGGATGCTTAAATGCAGAATGCAATCTTAAAATTCTTTTTTGTATTTGTTTGAAACAGTGGAACAACTCTGAAGATCGAATTGGCCTTGTTGGTCTTAGTTTCGCAGCCATTGTCGCAATTTGGGCATCTAGCAGTTTCATTGTGGTAATTACTAATATCTTTGCTGATCAAGATTGATATATCATCATTGTTGTTACTCTAGCCTTTTACTGTTAAAAGTTATAAAATGGGGTCAACCATGGTGCACAACTTGAAGTAGAGAAGGCTTCTAAGAGGATTGAGCAAATTCATATATCAACTACCAACTTGACATTGACCATCTAAATATTGGCAACTAATTCTTGACCTAGCCAATGGTGGGCAAGAGAGGGGCCTGCCATGGAATGTAGAAGGCTAATTGGCAGATTTGGACGCCTACTTATCTGGTTTTGAAACTGGGGGTTAACTCATCAAAATTCTGATAAACTTGCAAAGGATCTGAATGAAGAGGAAAGATTAAAAGTTCTGTACAGGGAACTATATTCATTGATGATTTCCCATCCATGTTCTCAGCATGGGAGCAAACCAAACAAACAAATCTAATTATCTTCATTATTCATACTTCATACACTATGCATTTTAACTGAAGATCTTCTACTTGCAGGCCATCGACAAGCTTCCTTTTATCCCAAGTGCTCTTGAGGTCATTGGAATATTGTTCTCTTGGGTATGTGCTTTGATACATCTGTCATTTTTTTGAAAATAGAGAATGCAGAAGCAATACTAGATCAAATTT
The DNA here is from genome assembly GCF_000442705.2 of Elaeis guineensis. NCBI lineage: Eukaryota > Viridiplantae > Streptophyta > Magnoliopsida > Arecales > Arecaceae > Elaeis > Elaeis guineensis. Next base: position 10,275,132 of record NC_025998.2, on the reverse strand, counting down.
AAACTTTCTAACTTGAACTTTCTTGACTGTTACAGTGGTTTATATATCGGTACCTCCTATTCAAACCTGACAGGTGCGAGAGCTTGTTTCCTGGGTCAATTTCTAATTAGACACCTCCCCTATTATGCATGTTTGGTTGACAGGAATTGAGAGGTGGGAATGGGCTTCAGATTCCCCTCCAGTCTATTCTTATGTTTGGTAACTCATTTGGACATGGAAATGCTGATTCCCATGGGTATTGGATTCCCATAAAAAGGAAATTTTGTCTCATCTCGTTGATTGTTTGTTTAAAATGCAAGCAGTTATACAGATTTGAGATTCCTACCAAGTCAAAAGTTTGAGTAGGTTCCAAAGGGAGTTCATAGAAACAGAGCTACAACCTTTGAGTTAGTGGGCAAACTTTCAGCAGCCTCCCTGGATATTCTTACAACCAAAGCTTCTTTTTTTTAAAAATAAAAGAGGAAAATTCATTTTGACAATTTATTCGGAAAAATCTGGGAAAAACATTTTTGTCATCTTGATTTGTATTATATTGATACTAATTTGTGGTTTACCAAAGTTACATCCTTACACAGCCTTCCCAAACCTTCTGTCTATATAAAAGTTTTACTGTGCATCTTTGAATCAAATGTTAGATGGTAGATTTGTTTGGCGATATTGTGCAATCAAATGTTAGATGGTAGATTTGTTTGGCGATATTGTGCCTAACTAATTATGTGATCAGAAGTTCCTAATTTTTGGTACTATGTATATGATGTCCAAATCACAAATTCTCTCTCATCTATCTGTATGGAAGCAGCATGTGGTCTAACATCTATTATTGCACTGCCAGCATTCTAGGAGTCGTTTTGTGCTTCGCTGAATATTTCATTCATTGATTCTGTTCTTTTGTTTTCAGGGAAGAGCTATCGAGAAATATCAAGAATTCAATTTCAAATATACTTGGCCAGTGAAAGATTGCAGGGTAGCAACCAGGCGCGAAGCTTGGAAGCAAAATTTAGAGCCAAACAGGATCTTGTATTGGATTTATTTCAAATTCTGGAATTTCCCGGAGTTCCAAGAACGTGCTTTATTCTCATGTATGGGTTTTGTAGATAACAATGTTTTATTCTGCCGACGTATTGCTTTGGACTACATGTGTCAGTACAACATACTAAAGTGGCAAATGTCTTTTTCCTTTTGATTTGAACTTCAGTGGCCATTGTAGAGTGTCCAACTTCAGCTATTTTGTGCCATCAAATTCCTAAACTACTAGATTCCGAAATAGTTTTCATGCTTATCACCTAACATATGTAGTCCAGACATATTTCAAGACAGAATACTCTGCTATTTACGAGTCTAGGTAGGTTAATCTCATAACAAGCTGATTGTTACCCCTTCTAGAAATCTACAGTAAGCATTGGTCCTAAGCGACTGCTGGATTTTCTTTTATCTGAAACAGGTTTTATTGTAACTTCAGAATTTTACAGATGGTCCTTTTCTGATGTCCGGATTCCAGGCCACTGGAACTTCTTTTCCTTCTTCCAAACAGGAAAATGACTCCCTCTGCGAATCAGGCACTCCAAACTTTTATTTGATGCATTATCTTGGTTGTGATCGGTCAGCTTCTCTCTTTTAAATAAACTTTTCTTCAGGGTGGCAGCAGGGATTGGAGAAGACATATTTTCTATTTTAAAGTGAAAAATAAATCATTTTTGTATTTGTTCTCAAAAAGCTAACTGTTCATATTGATTTTTAAGCTATCCAATAAGAGTACAGGAGTACCCAATCTCAAACCAAATTATAAAGGGGCAGATTGAAGCCAGGTTGAAAGCAACTGTCGAGAGGCCAATGTGGTAGGCTTTGTTTAGTTATCAAGAAAATGAAAAGAAAAGGAACATAAATTAGTGAAAGAAAAGAAAAGAGAAGAGAAGAAAATAAAAGAAAAGTTAAGATTTTTTTCGTTGCTATGAAAAAATTGCAGAGAAATTTATCATGAAATATAATTAAGATATGAACAAGTTTTTTGGTGTTCGCACGGCGGGGTGCGGTGTTAGACATCACCTTTTTTTTTTTTTTTTGGTTGCTTTGCCAACAAGATTGTTCAATGAAAACATAAAAATGGTGTGCAAGAGAAAAGATGGAAAGGATAGAACTCAGTCTCTGTCAAACCTTGCACATGGCATAAGCTAAATGACCCCAATTAGTGTGCCACATGGGCAAGGACATGGGGTGCATTGAGTAAAAATAAATATGCAGTGATTAACAGTCATTCCATATGCGACACAAACACTCTCAAGCTGAATAAACTGTGTGTAAATTACATTGATGAATTTGTTCTGAAAAAAAAATGAGCTACCGGACTTGATCAATTCTAAATCATCGATCGAGTTCTGGTATAACCTTCCAAAGGCATCCCCACACCATCAGAATATTACATAAAGATGTAGCAATGTGCTTTGGAAATTGCTATATTTTTTATTCTTATCTTTCTACATCTCCAAATTTTCAATCTTAGGCTTTATGTCTCCATTCCCTGTGTTTGATCGCCCAACAGGCGTGTGCTTATTGGAATTAGCTGAGAAGGCTTGGAGAGTATGAGACATCTCGACAGAACTCGATAGGGGGGCTCTAGCAACACCATTAATGGCCAACTCCCGATGAGAGGAAGGTTCGGATTGCACGGCCATTGATGAGTACTTTGCTTCTGTAACACAGAAAAGCTACTGTTAGTTCTCCCAACACTTATGAAAAAAAATAGAAGATAAGATCCCCTTGTAACTACTCACCATGACTGACTAATAGCATTTTATTCAGTATCCTGAAAGAATCCTCTAATCATTTGAAAGCGGCTCCTAATTTCTTGTAGCAAATAAGTTTAAAATGTCAGGTCACACAAAGTTCATTCTGTTTCAGATACAGCACTTTCACATATATTTTTTTTTCAATTAAAAAATTAACATCAAAAGGGCGTTGTGGGCAACTGAAGCTCATACTCCATCGATCTTCTTTTTCTTCTTTTTGAGTGTGAGATAGAGAGAGTACAGTCCACCTATTATTAGATTCTTACAAACAAAAACAAGAGAAAGAAACAGAAAGAAAAGAAAGAAAAAAAATGGAAGATAAGATCCCCTTCAGACCCCTTGTATCTACTCACCATGACAAACTGACTAGTAGCATTTTATTCGGTATTCCAAAAGAACCCTTTAATCATTTGAAGCTAGTTCCTGATTTCTTGTAGCAAAGAAGTATAAAATTTCAGGACACAAAAAGTTCATTCTGTTTCAGATACAACACCTTCACATGCTCTTTGCATAATTATCACATCAAAAGGGAATTGTGGGCCACTGAAGTTCATACTCCACTTATCCTTCCTTTTTTTTGTTTGCGTGTGTGTGTGCGTGCATACGGCTATAGTTTCGACATTAGTGTCAATGGCCACAGCTGGAGACACGATGGTGATCGATTTCACAATAGTGATCTCGGTAGTCTCCTTATCTGCCACATTGACTAATTCTTCAGATGCTTTGGCAAATAGTTCATGCTTCCCTTCAATGCCCATTTCTATGGCAACTTTTGGAGTCATTTTTGAGAGATCGACTTCGGAAAATAGCTTTTTGTTCAGGTTCCGATACTGATAGAACCCAAAGTCATAGGTCCCTTCAGAACTCTCGGCCACCTCATCTTGGAAGTCCTCGGAAGCCTTATGTTCCTCTACTGCCTTGACCGCTTTTTTCTGTTCCTGTTTTGACCTGCTTCTTAAGAGTTTCTATACTCTTCTTATGGACCTCATCGGCCTTCATCGCTTCTTGTAGCCTCAGCTCCAGCTCTTCATTTCTTTTGACCCATTCATGCAGGTCAAAGATACGCATATCTTGTTCATTTATTTTACGTTGAAGGTCCAGAAGATTCTAATTCTTTTCCTTCAGCGTAGTCATCTTCTCTTGAAGTTGAACTTTGAGTCCTTTTGCAAGTTTGGACTCTTTCTTTGCGAGCTGAGACTTTTCTTCAGCTGTCTCCTTGGCTATCCTTTTCTACTCTTGGACAACCTTTATATTTTCATCCATGGCCCTCTTGTTTTCAACAAGCCAGGCCATATTCTCATACATCACTTATAGGTCGACAGCGACCTATATCATGAAATCCTAGATCGGTTAAATACCGAAAAAAAAGAAAGAAAAAAAAAGAAAAAGAAGAAAGAGAAGAGAGGAGAGAACCTTACATGCATGAGGTGCTCAAAATCATTATCTATGGTCTGCTCTAAATTATTTTTACAGTGTGCCTCTAGGTCTACCTTCAGCAATACCGATGTAAAGAGATCACGTCCAAGCCAAAGTCGCTCTAGCAATGATATTTACTGAACACTGTCTCGTTCAGCCAAAGTCGACAGGGCCACAGCGGAAAAAATAGGGATATGGCTTGATTCTTTTGGAGGAGGCACAGGACGGAAATTGTCTTTCTCTTTTTGTTTCCTCGCATCGATTGACTGGCGAGGTGAAGGCTCGACCGATGGAGTCCAAGGAGGATTGCTTTGTGAAACTCGAGGAGGATCACTTTTCTCCAAAGTGGTAGGGGAGGGAGTGGCTAAAGAAGATCAGAAAAGAGCCCAAGCTGAAGGAGGACTTGTTCCTTCCTCTTCTTTACTTCTACTATTTTCTTCGGGTCAAACTCATTTCTACACAAAGAAGTTATATATTGAGAAAAAGTAAGAAGTTGCAAAAAAAAAGGAAAGGAAGATAAAGAAAGAAGACATCGGTCTTATCCCGAGGAGAGTAAAGGCTGATACCAGCATCATACAATGCCTGATCTGAAATAAGTCTTGACAGCTTAGGCACTGCTATGCTAATCAAAGCTGTATGAGCCTCCTCATCCCTGGAAAGAATTTTATAGTGAGTTTCATTTAGTATCTGGGATATCCTAAGAAGACCTAAAGCCCTATGGAATAGGAGCTCGGACAAAAAAGAAACGGCTATTCCAGCCAAGGAGGGAGGGAAGGCTAGATCCAAATTTACAATTCTTCCGAGATGAAAAATACCACTAGCCTTTTTCATATGGATGCTTCTTCAAAACAACCAACAACCTAAAAAAGAAAATCCTAAGGCCTAAGTCTTGGAAACTACACATTATAATAAACACAATGATCATTCTTATGGCATTTGGGGTCACTTGAGTGGGATGGAGTTTATAAAAATCAAAAATATTGCAGAAGAAGGTACAGTGAAAATCGAAATCCAGATCGGAGGGCTTCATCGTAGAAAATTATGCAGCCTTCAGAAGGTTCAGAAATCCAACTTTCTAGACCAAGCACCAGCATTTCATACTCATCAGGTATGTCGTATTTTTTTCAAAGATTTACTAGATTTTCTTCAATCAGAACAGATTCTTCCATTTCTGGATCGAAATAATCCAAGACACCTAGGGTTGGAAGTGGGCCGGGCCGGATCAGGCCAGACCCCAGTCCGAGCCCAGACTGAAATTTTTTATCGGGCTTCGACCGGGCTTAGGCCCTAAAATTTTTAAAAGACCCAGGCCCTAAAATTTTTAAAAGAGCCCGACCCAAGCCCGAACAGATTGGACCAGCATGTCCCGATTCTTTTTTAAAAAATTAAAAAAAAATCTAAAGCCCACTGCCAACATCTCCCGATTTTCTGTTAAAAAAAATTTTTAAAAAAAATCTAAAGCCCTATAAACCCTAACCCATTCCGGTGGCTAGTCATGATGATGATGACGATGCCCGCTAGGTCTCCGACGACGACGACGACCTGCTGGCTCCTGGAGCTCGAGCTTGGCCTGGGTGGCGCTATCGATTTCGGTGAAGATGATGCCCATCTCAAGGGCGTGGGCATGGACGGTGAGGAGCCAGACGACAGCAACTGCGGTCGAGACTGGCCGTAGGCCTCGTCGATATCGTCGAAGAGCTTGTCGGACTCTTTGAGAGAGGTAGAGGCGATCGAGGTACACTAGGCAGTGGAGCTTGGGAGCGGCGGTCGGAGGGAGACAGGGGCTTGGGAGCGACAATCGAGGCTCGAGAGAGCGACGGTCGGAGGGAGACGGGGGCTTGGGAGCAACGATCGGAGGGAGATGGGGGCTTGGGAGCGATTGTCGAGGCCTGAGGGAGCGGCGATCCAGGGAGAACAGGCACGATGGAGGTGGAACTGTGGAAAGGAGAGCACCTGCAGGAGATTGGAGAGGGGAGCCCAATGTCGCTGAAGATTGGGAGGAGAGCGACGGTGGAGACCGGCGGCCGACGGGAGAGCAGGGAGGATCGGGAGTGAGGACAGCAATACTCGGCGGACGTCGGACGGGTCCAGGGCACCAAAAAAAATTGGAACTCAGAACTTCGAAAGGGAAATTGCATCATTGAAGGATGGAATGAAGCCCTTAAATTTGAGCTCATAATCGGGCCAAACTTCGAGCTCGGGCCTGGGCCAAGCCCAAGGAGGCTCGAGCCCGACCCGAAAGTAAAATAGGTCCTATTTTTTTGGTCCGAGCCTGGCTTGAATGGTTTCGGACTGAGCCTGAATCCAGCCCAGCCTGATGGCCCGAGCCCACTTCCAGCCCTAAAGACACCGCGTACAGGAGATTCTACACGCTGTTCCGAACTCCTCTCACCCACGAGTTTGACATTGGGGTTTTTTCGAGCTAAATTTTCTACCTCGAAATCTAATAAAGATTGGGTTGATCGGATCCATGGGTCATCCACAACCTCTTTCCCCTTATTACCACTAGTAGACATGTTTTCCTAGAGGTTTTCTAAAAGAAAATAAAAGGAGAGAGGAAAGAGTTGAAAGAAGAAGAGGAACGAAAATAAAAAGTTTAAGAACAAATTTGAGAATAAGAAGGAAAAGTTGGGATTTCTACTTAAAGAACTCTTGATGAGACTCCCCAGGGATGAGAAAAGAGCTTTTCTTCTCTAGCTCCGACGAACTCTTCGTTATCTCCGACGGCCATTGAATACGAAAAGACTTCTTAAGAGAAACCGACTGCAGCTCCGCAAGAAAATAATAGAAGTGAACAGTTATTGGGGTCAAAAGCCTTTTATAGGCAAATCAACGGTTCAGATTAACTAACCCTATTGCCGATCTATGACATTTGGCATTAATCCAACGGCTTTGTCAAGAGACGGTTTGGTGCACCTTCATCAGATTTAGCCATATCGGACTAATCCGTGATCGGACTGATGGATTAATCGGATGCTAACAAGTGGCACACACCTATTTGATATTTTCAAAAACACCTTTTCAGGTAATAATGGCAGAAAGATCTGGTGAATCATTCTCAAAAAGGCCTGCACGTCTCTTCGTTTTCAGCCAAATAATAAATTTTGATATTATCAAGGTACAACGCATTTATTTCTGATGGCGAAAATTGATAGATATTTCTACTTCCTATGTCCAATCTGATAATTACCATCTTAGACATAGAAAATGAGAGGCAAAGTATTGGTACACTAAACCGACCTCATGCCACGTGGCATCATCACATAAGATCACTGAATTACCAATCTCAAAGTATAGAGTTGCAGTAAATTAACTTGCTAACAAGTGAGTAATGAGATCGAAAGTTTACTGATCTACAGGAAGGTACATCGGTAATACGTATATCTGAAACAGTGGGGTTCCAAGTAAGTTAATGATCGATCTCTTCTCATGCGCATTGATCTATAACCGATGTCAACTCCTATATTATTTATAACAATTGTCTTGTGGAATTTATTTAAGCTCTCTACAACTAAAGCTACAGCTGGCTACTATCTCATACACAGCTGGCAGATACAGCTAAGTATGACCTCACTTCTAGCTAATATAGATAGCTATATTTTAGCGCACTTATAGTTGGCTCTAACCGCCTAGCAAACTCCTTTAACGACCTAACAAACTCTGTAACGGTCTCACCATCATCCAATGGCCTCTTCAGCTCCTCTATAAATAGAGGGCCAGGGATCTTCTGATGGTAAGTTTTAAGCTCAAACTAGAGTAAGACTCTGCCAGTGAAAACTTTGTCAGTTCTTAAACATAGGACTCTAGTCCCTACAAAGTCCAATCTTTCTAGTTCTACACAAATTCTCTTGCTCTATTACTCTTTTCCACCACTTGTTCTCGAGCTCAAGACTGACTTAAGCATTGGAAGGTCAAGAACCGAACGATCCCTACTGATTTTTGACTTGTTTTGCAGATTTTTTTGAAAGTGCTCTAGATTGGACTGCGACCGACCTCCAGCTCGACTTCATCCGATCTTTCCATCTCAGATTTTGAGCCTTGCAGTAACACTACCTATCATTAGATTCTTAGAAACTAAACCGAGAGAACAAGAAAAGAAGCAAAGATGATCAAAGTGGATATCACTTCAAAATGTGCTATTTTCATCCTCAAGGTGGCACAAAGATTAGGAGAAAAGAATCAACTTGTAAATATTTCTACCAACAGCATGCATGGAGTTGATTTTGAGAAGCTTGCATTACCTTTTATTCTTCCATAGTTGACAAGCCTATGGAGACAGTCTCGAAACTCTGTCAACACACATCTCTCCTGCTCTGCATAGACCTCTGACATATTCTGGTTGTAGGGAAACCTTGGAGGCATACCAGCATTTAGAGATGCCTCAAACATTGTGTCTTGCTCATCACACATCAGTGCTAGTGTTCCAGGAGACATAGGCCTGCTCCCTTTCTGGCCATCAGCACAGTCAGACACAGATTCTTCAATGCTTGTTTTGTCTACATGAGTTCCACTTGAACATTCATCAGCTGATGTTTGCTGTGCATCTGGCTCTTTGTGATGCTCGTCTCTGTCATGGTTTGATGAGGCAAGGGAGCTTTCTGTTTGATCTTCCCTCTCTCCAAGCTTCTCCTGAGATCTTCTATCTGGAATAAATTCAATTTAGAGAGTAAGGATAGAATATATCCTAGGAAAACTCAACTTTGATCAAGCAAAATTTGGTAAATTACCAAACAAAATATAACTAAAATGCTTTAGGGAAAAATTTTAGTCAGACACAAAACTAAGTTCTAGTTGATTCAAAATTCCCTGCAACTAATTTTGGTATTGAACCTTAATTAACCCCCCCCCCCTCCACCACCCCAACCCCCGCCAAAAAAAAAGAAAAAAAATCTGGTAAAAGGACAATGAACCTATCTTGACAAGAGATAGGTACTCAAGAATGTCAAAACAATCCACAAAGCAGCTTTCTGATTCCCACATGCCATTTCTCAAAAGTAACCAATGGGATTAACAACCAGACAAGTCACAAGAATTGCTAGAAATCACCAAGAGATTAAGAGTTCAGAAAATACATTGAAGTTTAAGTGAAGAACATTAACTGCTTAGGAAAATGTTGGAAAGAGCATAACCTAGAATTCTAGTCAGCCATCCAAATTAAAGATAATTATAAGAAATTATTATCCTTCAGAATCCGCACCAGGAAAGAAGTAGAATTGCTATGAAAAATTTTTCAAGCAATTTTAAGCGACAAAAAAAAGATACTTTTGGATTTTATCAATAACATAAGGTCATTCTTAAGAGCCGAAGAAAAGGTTTTCAAGGAAGAGATAAAACATAAAGCTAATCTCCTCGTAGGAGAAAGAAAGGAAACAGCCAAAAGTGTTGCAAGTCTCGTCATTATTCTATCATGTTTCTGAAGATATTGGTAGCAAAGTATTGTTTGAGTTGATATAATAAAGTGAGTGGTCATTGGAAAGCGGCGTTAGAGACAAGTCAGAAAGGCTTAATAACTGCTTCAACAGCATAAAATATAACAACACATGCAATTGTCATCAAGAAATTTTCTAAGTAAATAGATATGCATCAGTTAGTGAAAGTTTCCTATTCTACTATCAGCTGTACCGGCAAATGTTTTGGCAGTCTCTCCTGATACTACCACCAAAAGCGTGCACAGCTCCTTCGCATCCTCAGGGTGGACAATATCTGCTAAAAGAGACCTTCAGGATGCACAACACAAGTTAATTCTTACAAAAAACAAGAATACCAGAACAAAAATTTCAACATAGATCAGAGAGTAGAGAACCAAATCCTTACCTGTAAGTGACTTTAGAAGATCCTAATGGAACGGGGTTGATAGAACGGGCTGCGGGAATGGAAGGAAAAGAAGTAGCAGGTACCGAAGTCTTGAGATGACTAACCTGATAAACAGAGGAATTTGGTGGAATCAATAAGAATTCGCATTCTTCATTATTTCCAAGTTAGTTTAAACATATAACCCAGCACAGATAATGTGGTGGTTGTAATTTGGGTTACTATAATTTCTTTAATCAGGGTGGCCACTATAAAGGCAAAGTAGTTTTAGATATTTTACATGCCAAATCATCTTGTTCGCAAATATCCAGAGAAGGGGGTGGAAGATTACATAAAGGAGAAATGTAAGGTTTTCATCCGTTATTTCTTAAGCGGATGTCTCTAATTAACAAATTTAAAAAATTAGCCAGTTGCTATGTATATGACACTTCATAAGAGTGTGAAAAGCCCGAATTACCTGTTGGAACTGTCCCAGCCTGTGATTGTGCTGATCCTTTGCTGATGTGCTGAAAAGAAGCTCCTGGTTTTTCCTCTTCCTTGATGCTGAAGGAGAAATAAATCCAGAGGGTCCTATAGCCCCATTCAAGGCAGCATTGGCAGCTTGCTGCATGTACAGGGCATTTCCATGGTCACCATGGAAAAGAGCTCTCCTCTCTTCACTCCCTTCATAGTTCTTGCAGTCCATACATTTGCAATTTTCAGAACAGAGAATGTTGGCTTGGAAGCATTCACAATACTTCTTCAGGCAACCTGACTTCTTGCAATGGCATCCTTTGTTGTGTTTCCCCACCAATAGGAGGTCACCTATCTCCTCCTAGCACAAAAAACAAATTCAACTTAGTAGCAGGCTGACATGAATAATTTTAAAAAATTAGCAAACAGCACTGTTTGATTAAATTTTTTTATTATTCTGAAATGCTTAGTCAAAAATTATCCAATGTGGGTCTTTTAATGTAAAAAGATCTTTTATGATGACAACTTGCATTATGTATAACTATAAAATAGGCTTTCATTTCGAGAAAGAATTGGTTTGCATTACTAGCAAAAGGCATAGTAATTTTCACATTTTAATGCTATTTTAATCTAACTATGCCTTTTCCTTTTTCCCTAATCTTCTTGAGAGTTTGTGACACGATGGGACTCCCAAGCAAGGTTAAAAAATGTTAGGTTGACCAAGAATAAAAAAAAATGTCAAGCTATTATATGCAAAAGTGACAAAGGATTTAGAAAAGTTTGCATGACAGACGCAGCTTTCAGAGGAATGCTTGACAAATGAGTATCTAGAAAACCAACCACAGACAGGAAAAGTCCCTTTTTTAGGAGAAAATAATAGTTAGGATAAGTCATGGTTATGGTTATTGATATGGTCATCTTGAAGGTGTGTAGTTGTGCATATGTATTGTGTAGAGTTCATACTTCATATGACCTTTCTTTTTGTCACTGACTGGCATATGATGTACAAGCGATCCCATGATCCTACTTTGGTCACGTGATACATATGTGTAGTTAAAATAGTTAGGAGCAAGCTCAATACAAGCAAAATGAAAAGAAGAATCAAAGTGTGTCATTGATTTAAAGATGTGGTCGGAAGCCACATTGGAGATATGGTCTAGTAATTGCATTATATTGGGAATATATGGACCTCAAGCATTGTTAGGAGCTTGCGTAGGTTCCAGCAGTCTGCATATGCGACATAGGCCCTAGGCCAGTGGCCACATATTCTTCTCCTCACTCTTCTCTTCATTTGAAAATTGATGGATTTGTTCACAGCATTAGCACATCTGAAATTTAAGCACTTGAAGAAGGAAGATCTTATTATTACTCTTTATATGGGTTAACATGTTTAAGGCCCTCGAATAAGTGGTGAAGTGTACATATATTGTTTTGATTATTTTAATATTTATTTATTTATTTCTAATTTTTCACTTAGTTTATCTATTCATGAAATTATTTATTTTTAGTATTTCTTTAACACCAATTGCATATGCACCAGAATATGCACCAGCATATGTGATTTTTAGTTCCTTAGCCATCAACATTTTGGTGCCACTTTTAAAAAACTTGATTTGATATTGAAATAGAAACAACAGTGGAAGTTATCTGCAAAAATTTATAAATGTAAGATATCATCCAAGTATGCTCTACATAAATGATGAGCATGGAACAAAACTATATTTCTGAGGAACACATGAATATGTAAAAATAGAAAGGATGAAACTTTACTGGCAGTTTCTCTTTTAGTTGAAGAGGTCAGTGAAGAATCACTATATTCAGAAATAATTCATGGAATATGAACACACCCAGAGAGCATAACTCAAATAAAAAGCTTCGGATATTTCCAGAGCTGAGAAAAATCTGCATTATTATGATAGAGAATATAATTCACACAGGTGTAAATAGAGGACACACCAACTACTATCTACAAAGTTAGGGGCTGAAAAATGGAATTATAAGCATTGTATCTTCTCTCCCAAACTTACAGAATGCCCATTAAAAAAATAATATGTAAAAAAAAAAAATCATATTATTGGAGAAATCATTGCTAATGCATCAAGGATCCCAGATATATAATTTTAATGGCACAATGCAATGTTTGAATTTGGGGCATTCTGATGGATGTACAAGGAGACTAAGGGGCCTCAAACGGATGTATTTATAGGCATTTTAGGCTCCGCATAATGGTTTGTGTAAGGTTTTAAAAACAGCGGGAATGGGACGGTACGAGCAGTCGGTATGCGAAGCAATCTATACTATGGGTCAGTACCTGGTACATAGTTTTTCAAAAAAACCAATATGCCCTCTGGTATTACTCACATGCTGTGCACCCACCCTGCATTTGCATGCAATGCAATTATATATCTACAAACATACATATGCTTATAAATATTTGTATGTATGTATACGTATGTATACATGTGTCTGTGTCCCACTTGCATGCATAGATATATTATGTATAACATTCCTTGAAATTTGAATGCACGAGCAAATAGAGTCAATTTAGATAACAGCAATGACAACAGCAGCAGCAGTTTTAAAAAAAAAATGACAACAGCAGCAGCAGTTAAAGCCTTATTCTGGAAAAAATGGAAGCAGTAGCAGAGTACAACTACAGAAAGAACTCAAAGAAGGCTAGAAAAGAAGCAAGAAAATGCAACCTTAAATCATAGTGAACTTTCCACACGGGGTCTATGAAATAAGACAAAACAAAAATGTGCTAGTGTGTCTATATTATATCCATGTAATAGAATGGGGTTTGGCTTGGATTGCGTTATGAGGATTCCACTCAGTGTCATTAGTATTCCTCCAAATTGTAATGATTTCATATTCCTAAATAAAGTAAATTGTAAGTTGAGCTTCCAGCTCTCACCCAGAATTGATCACAGAAATCAGAAGAATAAGTGAGGAATACTAATGAACAATATACATCCATAAATTTTCAAGTGGGCATCCATCCATTTCCATGACCCAACAAAAGCCAAGCAAAGGTGGATAAGGGTTTTAATCACATTTCCCTTGAAAAGTCACTTTTACAGGCAGAAAGCTAATCACAACCACAAAAACGTATCATTTCCCATATAAATCAGACACGTCCACCAGTTTCAATATTGTCCTAAGTTAAAGGTTCCCATGAGTAGAAGAGTGGAATTACCATGTTGTTTCCTTCTCCATGAGAACATTACACATCCTAATGTTGCTCCCAAAAAGAGGCACCAACGGCATAATTTCTTCCCATGTCACACAAATCTTCTCCCTTTGAAAATATAGTAAGATAAAATATAACACATTAAACCCTTTATCCTTTTTAATAATAATCCTTTATTTTTTTTGGTCATAAATAATAATCCTTTATGGGTGGCATGTAACTAATCTAAAACCAGAAGAAAACTACATTGTTAATTGCACCCAAGCAGGAATGAACACTGACGGAACTAGAACATGTGGCAGTCTGTTTGACCACAAGATATGCAAAATAGTTCTGGATTACAAGACATATCAACATGGCTCCAGATCCAGGCAAAGCATAGACATCTCAAAGAAAAATAAATAAATCTAACATTAAGACAACACAAAATACCATGGAAAGATCTTTGATGTGGAATGCCGACCGACATGAGAAATCATTGTGTACAATGTAACAATGTTTGATGCCAAAAGCGGTGCAGAGTAAACAAATCAATCATTTCAAGAGACAAGAAAATCTCGACTAAATCATCCATTGAACACATGTAGACTAATGTAGTGTTTTCCATCCAATGCAAATGATGACAACATTCAACCATAGCTGAATAAACTCATCGATCAATTTACAGCAAATATTTCAAAGCAGGAAAAATTAAAATTGGAAATCAACAGCAGTACTTTTTTTGACAACATGAAAAAACTGGATTTGGAGAAAATAAAAGCCACTCAACAACGTGAGTCCTGTTTTCTTCCCTCATCAGAGGCAAGGGATCATTTCCTACTTCATCAATATAACCACTACAAAATCTACTGGAAGTGCAGCAATAAAATACTCGCAAATTTACAACCCAACATAGACTCAGGATGCATTAATTTCAATATGTAATGTATAAAAAGTTAAAAGTGCTGTGACATGACTGTCATAAATATATTCACCTCACAGAGTCAAAAGCTTTAAAAAGACAGACGACAGCACTTGGGTTAAGTATTTACTCAGTTTCACTTCAAGTTAAAAAAAAAAAAAGTCAGCCCATATGGTTTGTCAGTTTTTATGAAGAAAATGATAACAAAATTGGCGAAGTATAACAAATATAGCATCAAAGAGCATTCATAAGGTAACATGCTACTTTGAAAAGCAGTAACTGGTAGACTGTCAATGTATGTATCAAACTTTTAGTGCTCAAAGATTTGAAACAGCAAAGATTTTTATATAATATATGCATTCATGACAGCATGCTTGCATGGATGCATATGTATGTGTATGCACATACATGCACCTGTCTGTTTTGTGAATTAGGCCATTAAGGAAACATATTATATTCCATTGGATAAAAAATGCACACCCTACTATCTCGGACTGCGTGCGGACTGCTGCCAATCTTAGGCCTAAAAGCATTGGGGTTGCGTTCTAGAGTAGCTTCAACAGCCTCATGCCTGGCACTTTCATTCTCAACATTGTTGCAACAGTTTGTACAATTGCACCCATCACAGTACACCCCAGATGCAAAACACTCACAGTACCTGCCGATGCAAAATGAGAATTAATATCAAATAATGGAGGAGGAAAACGAAAGGAGATGACAAAATATCATTGCATTGATACCAGCAAATTCTACAGTACAAAAGGCTAAATTATTAGCACCGCAATGTAAGATAGCCTGAAGATGAAGTCGATAAAGTTATCACACCTTGACCTTTTCAGATTCATTTATTGAAATCTCACATAAATTGTTGAAGTACGAGAAAGCAACAAAATGTTAATATTTTGTTATTATTGAAGCCACTGTCTTCAGTCCATAGCACTGCCTTTTCCTAGTTCAGGATCTACATAAAATCCATCAGCTAGCAACAAGCTTGTAAATCGCCGATGTTTTTATTCTGCTATAAGCACTGTTGAGCAGTCTGCATTAAGCATCCAGCAGGAAACAACAATTTTTTTTTGTTTTTTCCTTCCCAATTATTGCTGCTTAAGCGGGACATTCATTTAAGTTAAATTTTTTATCAATTGTTAATGGGCATGCAGAAAAGCAAGACATTTTGCACTTTTTAATGTACATATTTGAAATTTATGAGAATTCTATTATTGATGAAACAAACTTGGAGTAGTTTCTTCTTTTCTCTACCTTTATATCAATATAACAAAACAAACTTCACGAAAGATGAACCCATGTTTTTTGGCTCAAAAACTCATCACAATACAACTACAGCTTATATGTGAACCCAACAACCATCACATCCCCAAGAATCATATTTTTCAATCGTCCCAAGTGTTTCTGAAACACTAGACAGAACATGTTGATGAAAAATACTGGAATTTTACAGGTATACATTTGTGCGTACAAATTTAGTTTTACCTTGACTATAATTGGATGAACATGCCACATACATAAGCGCTATATGAATTTGTCACAGGTTGTTGTCTCTAAATACCAATTCTTTCAAGATTAAGGATTATATTTCACAATAAAGGAGGCATGATGCCTTGTGGTGCACAGCTCACACCGCTTCTACCTTCAACATGGCTTAACCAGCACATTTATCCTCTATTTGATATGGAGGATGGATTGGAGGAAGGATGGGTTGAGAAAGAAGGATAGATGAGGGAGAGGATGGATGGATGTGAGGATGGATGGAACATCCATCTATCCTCTTATATATTTGATGAAATATGGAAGGATGGATAGAAATGATTCTCTCATCTATTTAATATAGAAAGAATGAAAGGAAGAATAGATAATATTAATATAATATTTTACTAAACTAATTTTTGATAAAAAATATTATTATTATCGATTTATAACATTTATTTATACTAAAAAAGTAAACAAGGTATAAACCTATAATCTTTATAATTTATAATTATATAAAAATTATATAAATATTTTATTTAATTTTAATTTAATTTCATAAGTGATTTTATAAATTAATTATTAACGAATCAATTATATATATTAATTATATAAATAAGTAATTAATTTATAATTTAATTTAAATAGTTAATTAATATTATACGAAAAGTTAATTAAAAATAGTAAATATAAATAAAAAAATAAAAGATAATTTTAATTATTTAATTATAATTATGAAAATTATGTACTAAAATAAAAATAACTAGTCATAAAATTTAATAGTATATGACTAATAGTATATATAAAATAAAAATATATATAAATAATATGAATAAAAAAGTGAAGAAGTATTATAATTTTATCAAAAAAATTAATGAGGGATAATTTTGTCAATGTAGAAATCCACCCCTCTATCCATTCTTCCGTGCATCCTCCCAATTTGGGAGGATACAAATTGGTGGGGCAAGGTAGATAGGCAATCTTTCTTTTTTATTCATTTTTTCTATAACTTTTTGAACCAAACAGTGGATGAAGACCATCCATCCTTCTAACCCCATTTATCCATCTTTTCATGATCCCAACCAAATATAGAGTTATGCATAACTAAATTAGCAACAATCTAGATGCAAAACCAACAAACAAGCAATAACAATATAAATAGGCATGCACATGTCACACATGCAAAGTTTATGTACATACAAACTAATTGTCATATAGGACATCACAATATGACTTGAGTTTCATTAATGGGTCTAATTAATGACCAGTATAGGATTGCTTCTGTGTCATACTCACAAAAGCTTGAAACTTACTAACTGATGCATGCAGAAAGACAATTGACACATGGGAAGATTATAGAGTCATGGAACACTGAAGGTGGCCAGAGCAGGTGTCTGATTCAAACTGCAGGCAATTATTAAGCAGACATTAACTGAAAAGGGAACAGACTATTTTATTGTCATAGCATATATTCATTCACAGCATGAATTTTATGTACCCCTGAAGTGGTTGGTCTAACAGTTTCACCAATACACTTGTCATAATTTAGAAAAGAATATTAGCCACCATAACATGTTAATGCACGGGTGGAAGTGTGAAGGGACCCCAAAGAACAAGCATTGTCTAGCAAGGAGCATAAGCCTTCATGTCGGTCTCAGTTGTTGCCCTTGTCATTTTCAAATTATTGGTCCTTATGCATGTCTTTTTCCAGCCCACAAAAGGCTTCAAAATAGGAGATTATTGGTGATTTGAGTAGTTGGCCACTGTTTAGTAGCACAAGGTAAAATTCGCAGTCAACAAGGCCAGCAGATCACTTCAGAAATCATTCCCACATAATCAGCAACATCAAAGAGTCCAAGGGAGAAAAGAGGGTCAGGGTCATGCAGGAAACAAGTGGCTGGTCCTAGAAGAAGCTCTAGGGCTGACTATGGTAATAATTTAAAATCCTAACTTGCCTTGTTTTAGTGTTGGACAGTAATTCTTATTTTAACCAAAAGTTGAGTTAAGAGTCTAAAACCCATATTTTTTTTTAGGTGTTTAAGGTAAGTTCCTGCATGGGACACCAGGGAAATCCAAATATTACCTAATCCTTGGCTAGCAAGAAAGGGTACTTTTATACATGAAAGAAGTCTTTCATTTGCAGCAATTTTAGGAATGCACTATCACTCGGTGCTCTAGAGAAAGAATATTTTGCATTTAAATAATTTCATACAACCAAAGACAGACAACTCACCTGCCTGTTTTTGCTCTGTGTCTAGATCGTGTAGGTTTGGACTAAAAACACAATAACTGACTTGCATGTGGTTCAATATGGAGATGGATATTTACAACACAAGCGCTTTTAACATTCATTCCCAGAATCATGGCACCTACTACAAGCCTCTAACAGGGATGAGCTGGAGCTGACTTCCTTGATTTTAATGGATTCCATGCAAGAAGTATCCACCTTGAGTCACAGCTCATTAAGAAGTCTCTTTCTCATTTCATTTTTAGCCAATCTCAGTGCAAGGATAAGCTTATCTCATGTATTTCCATTATCTCCTTCCTTCTCTCTCAACAGAGCCTGCCTTCCCAACTTCTCTTTATCCATTCACTTGAGAGATGCTTGCTTGATCCATCTAGACCTCTCTCACTTGTATCTAGTTTTCTCAGGATGCAAATATCAGTTTTCTTGTGTTGCAAAATCTTTCCACAGTATGATAGAATTAATATTATGTTGGAGTTATGATACTTTCACTGTAATGAAAATTATAGACTCATCATAAGTTACAAGGAATAAAGGTAAATATTTTCATGCATAAGGGAAAATTGTACCTACATTTGTTAATACTATTATCATTTGCTATCAAAGAACCATCTCCATTTAGTAAGATAAGATCCAGCCAAACAGTGCATTATCACAGAAAACAGAAATTGCTACTTAAAAACACCTAGATCAGCTATAAATCCTCAAGATCTATAACTGATGTGGATAATATTTTTATTATGTCATCTACCGATAGTTGTGACATAATCATGTTAACAAAGTCATGCATGAGCAAATCAATCAAGTTAGCATCGACAGCATAATGCATCAAAGTAACCAGATCGTATCTGAAAAGAGCACACACCACCAATCCCAAAAGTAAAATAAAATAAAATTGACCTACAGCTTCAAACATTTTGAGTGTTTGCAGTTGCAGTTCTTCTTTCTTGTAGGGGTACCATCTTTTGCTTCATATAATGGCCGTGGTCGTGATTTGGGAGACTCTGGCTTCCTGAAGAGATAAAGGGTTTATGATGGTACTGCCAGCAAAGGTTCTGAAAAGGAATCATAGCTTGTCTAGCTAAATGTCTAACAGATATGTAAATTACTGAGGAAGCATATAGACTTCCAAAAATTACTCATTCCAAACATTTATACATCACAATGGCACAGCAATAAACCTGAATGATCCCCAAAAATTTTATTATCTAACACCAAATCCTTCCAGTGATCATCACTTTTTGATAGGTTAACAACTAGATTCGATAAAAAACGGAGTGCGAGGGGGGAAAGAAAAAAAACTTTTATCATGAACAATTAAAAATCAAGCCAAATGTAGTGATAGTATCGTTTATATAAATGCTCGCTCCATAACAAAGAATTCCTTTGGTCACATAATATGAAACTCTAAAGCAACTTCTCAAACGCATCTACAAAACCAGTGTCAAATAGACAAATACTATCTCGAGAATCCTAAATTTCAAAAATTGGGCATTCTTTCCTAAAAAACCGAGGGCTTTCAATTCATTAGCTAAATGAAGATGAGGAAAATCAGGAAACGAAATAACTCCTTGTTGGCCAATCAAAAATTCAAATTGGATTCAAAAATCAAAAAAGGAAAATGAGAGAAAGAAGGAATCTTTCATGATAGGGAGGGGAAAAATAATCAAAGCAAACTTTTTTTTTTTTTTTTGAAGAGGAATAATCAAAAGCAAAAGTAATCATGCCGTGAATCGTCGCTCACAAAAGAGAAACGGGAAGCATTTAAAACCTGAGAAGAAAACCGAAGATATCCCAAAAATAGAAAAACTAAGATTTGGAGAAAAAAAATATCACCCCAAAAAGATTTGAAAATTAGACAAAAACTAAAGAGAGACACTCACACAGCTATCGGAAACGAAGGGCGCGAGATGGGCAGTGGTGATGGCGGCAGCGACTGCGGTTGCTGCTGCTGCTGCTGTGACGGCTTCTCAAGGGCCTTCGACACCGCTGCTGCTGCCGCCGCCACCGCGGGAGAAGCTCCACCATACGCCGTCGTGAAATCAAGCTGCCGGACGAGCTTCTTCGGTGGGAAATCGGGCGGCGCCGTTGCAGGAGGTCGAATGCCTTGCTCCATCGGAGCCGTCAAATCCGAGATTCAAAAACCAAAAACCAATCCCACATACCAGAAAATTTCTCACGAGTTTCCACTCCCGAGGGAAACAACCAAACTCTCCTTTTCCGGCAAAGATTCCGGAGAATTAAAGCACCCTCAAATTGATCCCGTCACAGTTAGGAATCGCCGGAAAGGGTGGGGGATAGATGGCGGCGGGCGGCGCCGGGATCCTGGCCAGCAGCGGGGAATCGAGCAACGGAGATCCGACGAAGGAAGCGGCGGAGACGGGAAAGATGGGATTGTTTCTTGCGCTGCGGGAAAATTTTGAGTTAGAGAAGGGGAGGAGGGGACGAAGCGAATGGCCTCTTTCTTTCTCTCTCTCTCCCCCTCACTACTTTTCAAATCAAATTCTAATATTGGACGGTTGGATTACGCCGACGAGGGATCCGACGGACGATGTTTCGCAGACGAATCGTGTGGCTGGAATTCATAGCCGTCGCGGTGTCGGCTTTCTTGCCGTCAGATTCGGCAATCCTATCTTAGAATTTCGCCTTTTTTTTAACTCATTTTCTCCAAACGAAAGCAATGTGAGTGCGTATAAATTTCCGTGAAGGATAATATTAAATCATGCGTCACATCACGTGGTCAGAAATCTTAAACGTCATGTCAGCCGTCGGATGGATTTAAAATCATGGTTTGGGCGCTGATGATTCTGTGCATTTCTGACGTGCGTGATTAAAAATTAATAAGCCTTCCCGCTAAAAACTACGTTACAAGTCGTAGTGTCGTACGAAGGAGCTCTGGTTCAGCGCACGTTACACGTGTAAGGCTGAGATTTGTTTAGACGTCGCTGGCTTGGAGGACGATTCGATAGCTTCCAGCTTTGTAAAGATAGATTTGTTTAAAGGTTGGAGAGAGATTTAGCCAAGAAAAAAAAAAAAATGGAAAGAGAATAGTTTGCGGGGTATAATGGTTAGAGGAGTTGATTTAGATTTCAAAGAGGCAATTGCAGTGGTATCAATCATGCATTTTGTACACTACTGCAATATAGTCCACCTTTTTCAAATTTGGATCTACTCAAGATCAGAGATACTTATGTGGTTGTTAATGCATGGGTAGCCGAGGATGACAGGAGGAAATGACAGAAAGAGGACCAACAGAAATCATCATCATCATCAGACAGTGCCAGTGTTAATGCTGGTCTCAAATGGTATTGTTAATGAGTTGAATTAGAGTAAACTCATAGCATACTATGAATTCTTACCAATAGAAGTCCGATCATATTGTTGTGGTAATTAATAGTGGTGAAGTGGATCTCTTGTCGAGGGGGTTCGTTTCTGTAACAATCCAGGATCTCATCCAAAAAGATTAACTAGAAAGTATCATTTAGGTTCCTTGGTCTTATATAAGTATCTAAGATTTTCTCAGTAAATAATTAATATGAGACTAAATATATACTTGTATGAATTCTCACATACTCCTCCAGTTTAATTTTGACGCTCTTGCCGGACTAAGGATTCAAATTCATACTTACATTCACAAACACCATAATTACCCGTGGTAAGTCCCAATGAACTTATGCTACAGTATCCCCACCTCGCATAGGCGATGGAATGGAATGGCTCTGATACTATTTGGAATAACTTAAGATCTCACCCCAAAAAAATTAGCCAGAAGATATTATTTGGATCCCTTGATCTTATATAAATATCTAAGATCTTCTTAGTGAATAATCAATATAGAACTAAATACATGCTTGCACGGATCCTCATAATTCTTCATAGTAATGAAGTGAGAGAGGACCTGTGGATAAATTAGTCTTCAACTTTGAAGTAATAGCAACCACAATTATAATCACAGTCATGACATATTTATTTCAATGGTGAGGAAACCTCGAAGACTCCCAAGGCATTGGCTACCTGATTAGATGCATTGGAGCTGGAGCATTGGGATGTGGAGGCTTCATACAGGGAAGAGCAATTTGGGGTAATAAATGACGAAAGGTCAATAAAGAAGGGCCAGAAGTCGATGAATGGGAGATAGAAACCCCTCAATCATGTTGAAGCCGAGCACCAGAGGAGGGAGAAGCTCAACCAGAGGTTCTATGCTCTCAAAGCCATGGTGCCAAATATCTCGAAGATGGATAGAAGGCTCCTCTTCTTGGCAGTGCCATTAACTTATATTATTGAACTCCAAAAGGAAGTTAAGGAAATTGAGTCTCATAGGATCTCCCATCAAGGTGCTATCAGCAAGAAGATGATTGCTATCAAGAAGATGGCTGCATGGATGTCATTTGTAGTGACAAAGTATGGGAATTGACCTTGAACAAGCTCTGCTCAGGATGATCTCCCCCTTAAAGTTGAAGTCTGACATCGGCCCATACTCGAGGAAGTTGTAGATATTCTTTGGATCTGAGAAGGAGATGAAAGAGAAGAGGAAGAAGAGGAGGCGTAGGAGAGAGAATTGGAAGAGGAGTTGTGAAAGAGGAGTGATTAGGAGCAAAAAAAAAAGAGGAATGAGAGAGAGAGAGGAAGAGGAGATGGAAATAAAGGAAGAGAGTGAGGCACTAAAGAGGAGAGTTCACTGCTATGGAGGGGTGGGGAGAAGGTTGGGGAGCAAGAGGGTTGGAGAGGGTTTGGGGTCGTGAAGAGAGTAGAGGAGTATTTTTTTTGGATCAAGATTTTGGATATTTGCAAAATTGCCTTTGAGCAATTGGTGAGGTCCGCATCTAACATCTAGGTCCATATCAATTAATAAGTAGGCATCTTTAATGAGTTTTGATCTTAATTGAGGGAAGGGTGGGCCATATTATAATGATGTGATTTATGTACAATTGATATTGATGCAATTAGATATGCAGAAAGGAATTTGAAATCTCATATAAAATATAAAATGGTATTTTTTTTTTTAAACTTAGGATAATAAGTTTGAAGCTAAATTTTAAGAGATGTAGCAATTAGTTGAACATTACACGGTGAGAAACGACTTGATTTATGTCATCGAAGGAGAATATTTACTTTGCTCAATGGACTTATTGTTATTTAGAAATAGATAAGATCTACTAATGTTTAACCTCAATCAATAGCCAATAATGTTGTTCATGCTACTTTTATTTCAATAGGTTTTACTAAAAGGGATTCAAATATTGGTTGAATGATATCCTTTCCGACAAGTTATTGTAATATTTCCCTTTATCATTGATAACTAACAACACTATATATATATATATATATATATAAGCATATAACCTTGAAAATGATGGGTGGCAATGGTAATCCTAGATATTGATATTATGTGACAATTTTATATAACTAGTGTGTTGATTATGTGTCGAAGGGAGCTCCTTCATGACAAGCATATTACAATAAAGAAGATCATGGTCAATCAGCATAAAATGCGATAGAAATGAATAAAATATTAACATAATCTAATGACCTATGTAGGATATATATGTAGAGACAGTGCTAATGAAAGATTTTTTACTTAATACGGTTTAATAAGCTGTTGAGATAATCAAACCTGCTCCCTTCGATTCACAGTCGATCAACCGCATATATGTCGGCAACTGACGATGGGCCATCAAAATGAAATTATTGAATGAGTTTCGATTCGACTACAACACCTACGATCTATCATCCGACTTTCAATCGGCCCAATGGACATGACTACTGACTATCAATCAGTAAATCGATTGACTGTAGGCAACTCCTAATCGATTTTTCTGACGGCGATGTCAAAATTACCGACATACAGTCAGCACACTCAAATCACCGACATATAGTCGGTATATCAGATAAACTATCGACGTAAAAGATGCGTAACGGCTACATACACGATCATTAATGGGTGCTAACCTTCCACTCCATGATCACATGGTGTCGGAATAAACGGGATCTACGTACTTAGCCATTATAGACGGTTACCATAGTTTGTTTATAAAAGGAAGGTAAAGAAATAGCGATAGTAAGATACTTCTGGACTAATACTCTACCATACTTTACATTCAATTTTCTGTTCGACGACTCTCCATTAACTTAAGCATCGGAAGGTCCTTGCCGGACATAATTTTGATCAGTAGACTTTTTTTTTGTAAGTAGCTCTTCACCGACGACAGGTGCAATCAGAGATTGACCGCAACAAATTGATGCACCAGGTAGGGGGAAAGAATCCAGTTATGACAAAAATAAGAGTTCAAAATAATTATACCGACTTCGTTAGACAGTCTTCCTGTCGAAAAGACCTCCCACCTCCATCTCCAATGGCAGGTCCAGTTCTTCACGTCCAGTCGTTACTACGGATGCCCAACTCGCTGCTTTGATATAGCAGATGAAAATACTAACAGAGACAGTACACAACCTCCAACAATAATAAATGCAGCAGTAACAGTAACTAGTGGTTGAGGAGTCGATAGTGCGTACAGTGCCATCTAGGCACAGTCATTGTGCCCCTCGACGATCTCTATCTCCATTACTGAAATGACAACCAACTCAACATTCCCATAATGTTGACCTAGCACCTTTCCAACACTCGCATCGTGCCGTCCATCATCACCGACGGTCTTTTTTCCCTTCCCATCGCCACAGTACTAAGAAGGAAAAAAGATTGTGCTCACCTTCGACTTCTCCATCCTCAAACTCTTCAAGAGATTCTATCCTTGCTTTTTTCCAACAACGACAGTTTAACGACTATGAGTGTAAATTCAAAGAAATTGACCGCCGATTTGTCCAACTCCAGATGGATGTGGTCGAAGGTCCTTCAACGATCTTGGCATCCACACTTGTCCACCTTTTTCTCAGCGTATCTTGGACGAGCCAATCCTGAGTCGGTTCAAAATACCACAAATGGAGCTTTATGACGGCTTCATCGACTCCGTCGATCACTTGAAGAGCTATAAAGCTCTCATGATGATTTAGAGGGCAAACGATGCCCTCTTATACCTAGACTTTCCAGCTACCATTTGAAAAGCTGCTCGAGTCTGATATTCCGAGCTCCAGTCAGAAAGTATCCATTTTTTCAAGCAGCTAGAGCACTCATTCGTGGCCCACTTCAACACCAATAGGAAGATACCGCGAACATCCGATGGTCTCTTCTCCATTAAGCAGAATAAAGGAGAGACTCTGAGAAGCTTCGTGGTGCATTTCAATACCGCCATACTTAAGGTCTAGGACCTCAATGAAGATATGGCTATCTCGACCATGAAGAGGAGTTTGAGAGGATCCAGATTTATTTATTTTCTGGATAAGACTCTCCCTCGGATCTATATAGAACTTTTTGAGTGTGCATACAAGTATATTCATATAGATGAAGGTATTACTGACTAGCGTTAAACAAAAGAAAAAAGTCAGAAGAAAAAGAAGCAAAAGACTAGATCTCCGATCGAATCAAGTTGGCCATCAACTAATAAAGGAGCATCACCTCACCGACAGAGTCCGAGATCGAATAATTTTGATTTCAGATATGACTCCTATACTCCCCTCTCTGTCTCTTATATACAGATTCTGATGAAGATTGAAGAAGAAGAATACCTCCAACAGCCCCCACCAATGAAAGCACCATCGAGAAGTCGTGACAAAAAAAAGTATTATCATTTTCATCATGATCCTGATCACAACACTGAATAGTGCATTCAACTCAGGAATGAAATATAAGTCATGATTCGATGAGGCTATCTCAAAAAATTTCGACGTGATCGTCCAGCTCCAATCCCCACCGACTGACAATCTCAATATCAACTTGAGGAAGTGAACGACAACCGACCAATGATGGAAGTCATCAATATGATTTTTAGAGGATTGAGAGACTAGGGGCAAACTTCGAAAAGTGTCGGCTAAAAAGCAACGACTTGATAATGTAATCTCTTTTTTGGATGATGATGCTCGAGGAGTACAAACTTCTCATGATGACACTGTCGTCGTCTCGATGATGATAGCAAATTATGATATAAAAAAAAATTGTAGATAATGAAAGTTCGACTGATGTCTTATTCTATTCTACTTTCTTACAAATGAGATTATCAACTGATCGATTCAGAAGAGTCTTGACACTCCTGATCGGTTTTATTAGAGATGCAGTCACTGTGGAGAGAAAAATTACTCTTCTTTTGATTGCAGGAATCAACCCACGATAAAACATCATTCTTTTAATGTTCACGATTGTCCAGATTCTTTCGGCATACAATACCATACTCGGACGATCGAAACTCAATGCGTTGAGGGTGGTGGTATCGACTTATCATCTCCTCCTCTGATTCCCAACAAAGAGTGGAGTGGGAGAGATGTGAGGGGATTAGCAACTGGTCTAAAGTTGCTTTATGATTTATGTCGAAGGCAATAAGCCTGAAGATTCTCTGTCGGTTGATAAACTGGATCAGAGGGATAATGAAGAAAGGGATAAACCCATTGAGTAATTAATTTTGATCCCATTAAGAGAAGATGATCCGACTAAAACTATTCAAATCAGATCACAATTATCTGAGTCAGAGTGAAAGCAGCTGATAGAACTACTAAGAGTACATGCTGATGTCGTTGCTTGGTCGGTAGTCGACATGTTTGGAAAATGATCGGCAGTCGACATGTCTGGGATTCCTCCAAAAATAATATCTCATCGGTTGAACATCGATCCAAAAATTAAATCGATGAGACAGAAGAAAATACTTTTTACATTGGAGAGGCAGAAGATCATCGATGAAAAAGTAAACCAACTTCTTATGGCAGGTTTTATCAGAATAGTTAATTATCCGGATTGACTAGCCAACATCGTGATGGTAAGAAAAATCAATAAAAAATAGAGAATCTACATAGACTACATCAATTTAAATGAAGCATGTCTGAAAGATAGCTTTTTTTTATCGAAGATCGATCAATTAGTCGATGCAACATCAGGACACAGACTCCTAAGTTTCATGGATGCCTTCTAGGGATACAATCAGATCCGAATGACGTTCGAAGATAAGAAACACATAGCCTTCACAACCGACAAAGATATTTACTGCTATAAGGTGATGCTATTCGGCTTGAAGAATATCGGAATGACTTACCAACAGTTGGTCAATAAGGTGTTTAAGACACAAATCGGATGCAACATGGAGGTTTATATCGACGACATGTTGATGAAAAATGTCAAAACTCGTGTCCATGTCCAAAATATAGAAGAAGTCTTTGACATACTTTGACAATATTGGATGAAGTTGAATCCGATCGTGTGCATTCGGAGTGACTGCTAAATTTTTTTTTCAATTTTTCATGTCACAACAGAGAATCGAGACTAACCTGAATAAGATAAAGGCTATTATCGATATGAAGTATTGCAGTTTCAAGAAGGAGATACAGCAACTAAACGAAAAGGTTATCACACTCAGCGAATTCATTTCGAAGTCGGCAAAAAGGTGTATCCCTTCTTTAAGACTATGGCAAACGAAGGACTTCTCATGATCGGATGAAGACCGACAGTCCTTTGAAGATTTAAAAAAATACTTGATGTCTCCTCCACTACTCACAAATCCAAAAGAAGGGAAGGTGCGTGTTGTATCTCTACTTGACTTCTTCAGAAGTAGTTAGCTCGATTCTTATCCGAAAGGATGAAAATCGAATTCAATGATCAATATACTACATCAGCAAAGTACTTTATAATGTCAAGATCAAATATTCGAAGATGGAAAAAATGATCTATGTTTTGATCATACCAACTCAGCATCTTCGACCATACTTTCAAGCTGACTCGATGATCGTCTTGACATACCAATCTTTGAAGGAGATTGTTGCTCCTAGATTGATTTTGATGACTACAAAACAGTTGGAAGGGATACAAATAATTTTTATGTGAAAAAGACCTTATGCTCTACAGGGGCAAAATCATAATTTCATCAAAACTCTGATTTGATAACATCATCGTGTAGAACAAATGATATGTAATCTATTGGTGAAAGTTTCATGGTTTTTGGACTTATATTTTTGGAGTTATGAAGGTTTGAAGTTCATGAGTCGACTCATGAGTCAACTCATGAAACTATGAGCTGATTGGCACGCAAAGATTAGCCATGGCACGCTGGTTTTCTGGCTTGGCACGACCTGTGAGTCGACTCATGAGTCGACCCACAAGGCATGAGTCGACTCATGAGTCGACCTCTGCTGTTTTGGGCCAAGAAAATCCAGAAACCCAATCTCTGGACTTTGCAACAAAGGTCGACTCATGAGTCGACCCCTGAGGCATGAGTCGACTCATGAGTCGACTCATATGTCGGGATTTGCCTGTAACGGCTAGTTTTTGGCCAGATTTGGTTGCTTTTTAATGCTGCTTTTTGTACTCTAACGGCTCTTTTTCTGCCTAGTTTGTTTTCCCTTGTCTCTTAAGGCTATAAAGGTTTCAAAAGGTGGAAAACAAAAAGTAGAGAGATCCAAATATCCAAGAGGCATTCAAGTGATTTGAAAAGAGAAAATCAAGAGCATTCAAGAGGGCATTCAAGTGCATTCAAGAGAGAGTTTTCTCAAGCCAACTTCTCAACCTCATTCAAGAGCTCATTTAAAGCCTTCAAGAAGCCTTCAATCAAGCTCACCAACTCCTCAAGCATTTACTTCATCTCTCATCCACTTTGAGGAAATCCAAGAAGGGCTTCTTCATTTGAGTAAAGCGTATTTATTGTTATATTCGCTCACTTAAGGAGCTATTCTTGTACTTATTTGTGCTCTAAACTGATTTTATCTTGTGAGCAATTGTTTTTGTTTTGGAGGATTTCCAAAACAAGGAAAGGTTGATCCGAACCTGAAATCGGAGTGTATTGGGTCGGCTTGTACCCGGAAAATAAGTGGACTAGCTTGGGATAGCTAGTGTCGGAGTTTCCGACGGTTGTATGCGGGTTGAATACAAAGTATAGTGAATTGGAATTCCCAAGTAGGAGCTTGGGGAGTGGATGTAGGTGCAAGGTTGGCACCGAACCACTATAAATCATTGTGTTTGTGGCATGCTTTATTGTTTCTCTTTAATTCTCCATTATATCCTTGCATTCTTGTTTTAAGTAATTAATCTCAAACCAAAGTCTCTCTCTTCATTCATCAAGTTTTTGATATATAATTTTTACAAGTAATTAGTTAAGCCTAAAATTTTTAAAACCCAATTCACCCCCCCTCTTGGGTTGCATAGCTGGGCAACAAGTGGTATCAGAGCCCGGTGCTCTAGCCCTTCTTTGATCTAACAATCAAAGAGCCAAAGATCTATGGCAACCCACGTCGGCACTTCTCTAGCCGAGGGGCAATCTACCAACCGACCTCCACTTTTCAATGGGTCTAACTACACCTATTGGAAAGCTCGGATGAAGATTTTCATACAAGCACTAGACTATGATATGTGGAGTATCATAGTGAACGGTCCACACACACCCACCAAGATAATAGATGGTGAGGAGTCAACCAAACCCGAAAGAGAATGGGATGAGGTTGATAAGAAATTGGCACAGTTAAATGCTAAAGCTATGAATGTTCTTTACTGTTCACTTGATGCAAATGAATTTAATCGCATTTCTACCTGTGCATCTGCTAAAGAAATATGGGATAGGTTAGAAGTAACCCATGAGGGAACAAATCAAGTAAAGGAGTCTAAAATAAACATGCTTGTACATAAATATGAGTTATTTAAAATGGAGCATGATGAGTCCATAACTGCTATGTTTACTCGCTTTACTGATATAATTAATGGTTTGAAGAGTCTTGGCAAATCTTATACTAACAGTGAACTTGTAAGGAAGATTCTCAGGTCATTGCCAAGAACCTGGGAAGCCAAGGTGACTGCTATCCAAGAAGCAAAGGACTTGAACACTCTACCTCTAGAAGAGCTTCTTGGATCCTTGATGACTCACGAGCTTAGCATGAAGCAACATCAAGAGGATGAAGTCAAAAAGAAGAGAACCATTGCCCTCAAATCCACAGCCTCTCCTGATGAAGAAACTGACGATACAGAAGATGAAGAACAGGATGAAGAAATGGCACTCATCACCCGAAGATTCAAGAAGTTCCTAAGAAAGAGGAAACAGGGGATGAGAAAGAGACCTTTCACAAAAGGGAAACAAAGCAAAGAGAAAGAAAAAGATCAACCCCTTATATGCTATGAGTGCAAGAAGCCGGGGCATTTCAAATCCGAATGTCCACAATTGAAGAAAGGTCCCAAAAAGTTCAAAAAGAAGGCAATGATGGCCACATGGAGTGCGAGCGACGACTCAAGCTCCGATGAGGAGACCTCAACAGAACAAGCCAACCTGTGCCTTATGGCACACGATAATGAGGTAATTTCTGAAAACCCTAGTGATTTTACTTTTGAAGAATTGCATGAAGCCTTCAATGATTTAATTGATGAATTGAAGAAACTAGGAATGAAAAACAAAGAACTAAAACTGAAAAATCAGTCTTTAGTAAAACAAGCAGAAAATCTTTCAGTTGAAAAATCTACTTTGCTTCAAGAGAACCAAAGCCTAAAGAATGATATTAATAAGCTGAAACCTATAGTAGATAAATTCACCTTAAGTTCAAACAAACTAAATATGATTCTTGAAAATCAAAAGGCCGTATATGATAAGGCCGGACTTGGCTATAACCCCTTAAAGAAACAAAAATTTCTGAAAAATATTTATGTAAATTATTCAAGTAACAAGCCTACCAATACTACTTGTTTTAAATGTGGTAGAATAGGGCATAAATCTTACACTTGTGCAAACATAACTGTAAAGAAAATATGGGTTCCAAAAGGAACCATCTTGACTAACCAAAAAGGACCCAAGAAAGCTTGGGTACCTAAAACAAAAACTTGATATTTGTTTGCAGGTGTGTCTAGCATCCCATGGAGAAAACAGGAAATGGTATCTGGACAGTGGATGCTCGAGACACATGACTGGTGATGAATCACAATTCATCACGCTTGATGCTAAGGATGGAGGGATGGTCACCTTTGGAGATAATGGCAAAGGAAAGATCATCGGGATAGGTAACATTGGTATCACTCCCTCCAAATATATTGAAAATGTTTTGTTAGTTAAAGGTTTAAAGCATAACTTACTTAGCATTAGTCAATTTTGTGATAAAGGGTATAAAGTAGTTTTTGAATCATCTGTTTGTATTGTGACTAGTCCTATTAATGATGGCATCAAATTTATAGGACATAGACATGGCAATGTTTATATGGTAGATCTAAATGATTTAGCCAAATTAGACATGCAATGCCTAGTATCCTTAAATGCTAAAGTTAATGAGACTAGTTGGCTTTGGCATCGTAGACTTGCTCACATTAGCATGCATTCTCTTTCAAAATTAATTAAGAAAGAATTAGTTGATGGCTTGCCTAAACTGAATTTTGAAAAAGATAGGATTTGTGATGCATGTCAATTAGGTAAGCAAACTAGAGTTTCATTTAAATCCAAAAACATTGTTTCAACTTCTAGACCATTAGAGCTTTTGCATATGGATTTATTTGGACCAACTAGAACCACAAGTCTAGGAGGAAAACGATATGGTTTTGTAATAATAGATGATTATTCACGTTTTACTTGGGTTTTCTTTTTGGCACACAAAGATGAAACTTTTCATATTTTCACTAAATTTCATCGAAAAGTCACTAATGAAAAAGGATTTTCAATTCAAAATATTAGAAGTGACCATGGAACTGAATTTGAAAATCAAGACTTTGAAAAATTTTGTGATGAGAATGGAATCGGCCATAACTTCTCTGCTCCTAGAACACCCCAACAAAATGGGGTAGTTGAAAGGAAAAACAGAACCTTAGAAGAAATAGCCCGTACCATGCTTTGTGAAAGCAACCTTCCAAGATATTTTTGGGTGGAAGCTATTAACACAGCATGTTACATTCTAAATCGTGCTTTAATTAGACAATTTTTTAAGAAAACCCCCTATGAACTTTGGAAAAGAAGAAAACCAAATATTGCATATTTTCATGTTTTTGGTTGCCGATGTTTTGTATTAAATAATGGTAAGGAAAGACTTGGTAAATTTGATGCAAAATCAGATAAAGCAATCTTTCTGGGTTACTCCTCTACTAGTAAAGCTTTTAGAGTTTTTAATAAAAGAACTTTAGTAGTTGAGGAGTCCATTCATGTTGTCTTTGATGAATCTAACGATCTTCCTTCAAGGAAGAATGAGGGTGTTGATGATGCAGATCCATTAATAGAAGGTATGAAGGAGATCACTCTGAAAGATTCAGCCACTCCAGAGGACAAGGAACAAGAAGACAAACAAGATGAGATAGGTGAGGAAATTCAAGAACAACCTCAAGGTACAAATGACCTACCCAAGGAATGGAGGTATGTTCACAACCACCCTAAGGAGTTAATTATTGGTGATCCTATGCATGGTGTAAAAACTCGCTCTTCACTTAGAGATGTGTTTAATCATTATGCTTTTGTATCTCATTTTGAACCTAAAACTATTGAAGAAGCTGAAAAAGATCATAATTGGATTAATGCAATGCAAGAGGAACTTAATCAATTTGAAAGAAATAATGTTTGGACTTTGGTTTCAAGATCTAAAAACTGTTCAATAATTGGCACAAAATGGGTCTTTAGAAACAAATTAGATGAGCATGGTAATGTAATTAGAAATAAAGCAAGATTGGTTGCTAAAGGATATAATCAAGAAGAAGGGATTGATTTTGATGAAACCTTTGCACCAGTAGCTAGATTAGAAGCCATTAGACTTCTACTTGCATATGCTTGCTTTATGAAATTCAAATTGTTTCAAATGGATGTTAAAAGTGTATTTTTAAATGGATTTATTGCTGAAGAAGTTTATGTAGAACAACCCCCTGGATTTGAAAATCATGCCTTTCCTAATCATGTCTTTAAATTAAATAAGGCATTATATGGATTAAAACAAGCACCTAGAGCATGGTATGATAGACTAAGCAAATTTTTACTAAGTAATGGTTTTTCAAGAGGTAATGTAGATACAACCCTCTTTATCAAAAGAAATCAAAATGATATGTTAGTTATACAAATTTATGTTGATGACATAATTTTTGGGTCTACTAATGAATCCCTTTGTCAAGACTTTGCTAAGCTTATGCAGGGAGAGTTCGAGATGAGCATGATGGGAGAACTCACCTTCTTCCTCGGACTCCAGATCAAACAATCAAAAGAGGGAATCTCCATCACCCAAAGCAAGTACACCAAGGAACTACTCAAAAGATTTGGAATGGAGAACTCCAAACCCATTGGCACACCAATGAGTCCCTCATGTAAGCTTGACAAGGATGATGAAGGTAAATGTGTAGACTTAAAATACTATAGAGGCATGATTGGATCATTATTATATTTAACTGCAAGTAGGCCTGATATCATGTTTAGTGTTTGTTTATGTGCTAGATATCAATCTAATCCTAAAAAATCTCATTTGAATGCTGTTAAAAGAATCCTTAGATACTTAAATGGTACTCAAACTTTAGGGTTATGGTACTCTAAGGACTCACAAATAGATTTATTAGGATATTCTGATGCTGACTTTGCTGGATGTAAACTAGATAGAAAAAGCACAAGTGGAACTTGTCAATTTCTTGGAGTTAACCTAATCTCATGGTTTAGCAAGAAACAAAATTCGGTAGCACTGTCTACGGCTGAGGCCGAATACATTGCAGCCGGAAGTTGTTATGCTCAAATCTTGTGGATTAAGCAACAACTCGAAGACTTTGGAATTAAACTTAATGAAACACCAATAAGATGTGACAACACAAGTGCCATAAATCTATCTAAAAATCCTATTCAACACTCAAGATCCAAACATATTGAAATAAGACATCACTTCATAAGAGAACATGTTCAAAACAAAAATATAATTCTTGAATATGTTTGCACCGAAAATCAATTAGCTGATATCTTTACAAAGGCCCTTAGTGAGGATAGATTCTGTGAAATTAGGAGAAATCTAGGAATTCTTGATCCATTTGCCTGAATTATTTTTCAAATTCCAATGATTTATGGTCAAAATCTCCTAAGAGCTCAATTTCCAACACCTTTCTTGGTCCCAAAAGCTCAAGTTTTTCATTCTAAAAACTCATCTTAGAGCTAAACTCCTTCTCCCCAAAATTTAAATTTTTCTGGAATTTATTCATATTTTTCCTGATTTTCTGAACTTCATGAGTCGACCCCCATGAGTCGACTCAATGGCAAACTTGTAATTCCCAGCAACTTCCAACGGGCTGAAGGGTTTATATGTTGAATTACTGTTCGTCAGCCGACCCTCACGCTCGTCTTCCTCCTTCCGAAATCCATTCTCCCTTCTCCCATTTGCTCCATTTCCTAGGCTTGAGCTAGTGGAACTCCTCCCGCCTCCTCTCCACCGCAAATAGCCACTCCGGGAAAGGTTCTTTTGTGACCTCTTCCCTTGTTCTTCACGGTTGGAGCGTGCCCTAGCACTCCACCGTCCCTCTCAAATCCACTCTTTCTCTCCTCCAAAACCTCAAATCACTCTCTTATAATCCTTCCTCCACTCCTTCACTTGCTCCTCAAGTCTCCTCGCCTGCTATTGAAGAGGGTATGGCACCAAAAATGAAACTTCCCTAAAGGAGAAAGTCTGTCCGGGAACTTGAAGAAAGTGTCAGAAGGAAAAGACAAGCGGCACAGTCCACCTCTGCTCCCGTTCCAGATTCAGTTCAAGGTCCTTCACAGTCTTCTCAAACTCCCAGTAAGAACCCTCTCTCAGATAGAAAAGTAGAAATCGGGAAAAACATTGACTTCCGGTTCTTTGAAAGTGAGGGATTTTCTTTAGCAAGTAAGATCAAAACTCAGGGATGGAGCTTTTACTGTTTACTCAAAGAAGTCACCTTTGTTGACCTTGTTAGGGAGTTTTATCAGAATCTTATTTATGGAAATGGGTCTGTAACTTCAACTGTGAAAGGGATTGATATCTGTCTGGATCCTGTCATTTTAGGGGAGATTTTACACTTACCTAGTGAAGGTTATGCATACATGGAACTCCCCGTGAAAGAAGAAGGTATAAGTGTTATACTTGGAGGAACCTACCAAGGGAATTTGAATAAACTAGAGGCCAAGATTTTACCTATAGAAATGAAAATCTTACATCAAATGGTCACAAAACTTTTCTTCCCTAGGAGTGGTAGGCACGATCTTCTGTCAGGCAGGGACATATGCATTATGTTTCACATTATCACAGAAACCCCCCTAAACCTCTCAGCACTTATGATAGAGGCCATGAGAGAGACTCTGAACAGATCTAAGGCACATTTGCCTTATGGTATGGCCCTGACTAGAGTTTTCAGGAGGTTTGGAGTTAGTTGTGAGGGGGAGGCTCTCACAAAACTGTCTCATGTTGATACCTTCAACCTTCACACCTTGCATCGAATGGGGTTCACAAAAAGTGGTGGTGGTTGGATCAGGGGAGCTGAGGAGAGAGCAGAAGAAAGAGCAGAAGAGAGAACAGAAGAAAGAGCAGAAGAGAGAGCAGAAGAAAGAGCTGAGGATACAGCAGAAGTCAGAGCTGAAGAAGAAGAAGGTCCATCATCTCCTGTTCATGGCTTCAGGGCAGCTTCACCAGATATACAATTCTTTCCGGATCCAGAGGCTGGCCCTTCTGAGTTTACCAGGATACCCACACCTGTGCATCAGCCAGAGAGCAGAGCACCTCCGCCAGAGTTCACTCTGTCCGATTATCAGATTGAGCGGATTGCACAGCGTATGGTCTCTTTGATGTCGAGTCAGATGAGCAGTACTTCATTTGTACCAGGGGCTACTTCTACTGATCAGACTTTGACTCCCCACATCTCCACAGTATATCAGATGATGGCAGATCAGTCCATGAGGATTCAGCAGCTTGAGGACACTGTTCTGAGATTGACTGGCAGAGTTCTCGAGTTACAGGGACAGGTCTTCGATTTGGCACACCCTCAGCCTCAGGAGTCTTCGATTGAGGTCACTGATCTCACTGCAGAGGCCGACAGACTCAGAGGAGCTCTTGAGGGCGGTTATGAGTTACTGAGGAAGGAGATCAGAGGATCAAGTGAGCAAGCTACTACTCAGTTCACTGCGCTTCTCCAAGCTGTCTCCAGGGCACTGACTGTACTTGACTCCATTAGACTTACCCTTTCAGTTCAGTCCCTAGCTTCTCAGCGTTCTCAGCCACCCAGTTCCTCCCGTTCGCCTGCTCGTGCCAGTTCTTCCTCTCGTGCCAGAGGCAGACGGGGTCGAGGACGCATCTCAGATCCAGATCCATCTGATCCTTATCACATTTCTGATGATTCTGATCATTGATCATTTCTAGATCCTAGGTCCTTAGTAGTTCCTCTGATTTGA